>NW_015386521.1:308653-386224 GCF_001527695.2 Protobothrops mucrosquamatus
TTGCGCGCAGCCATCTGTGGTGGCCTGGCATTGATCGGGCCATCGAGGCCCAGGTACATGGGTGTCATGCATGCCAGCAGTCCAGGCCTGAAATGCCCCAGGCCCCTGTGCACAGGTGGGAGGAAACACACACTCCATGGTCTAGAATACATATAGATTACGCTGGGCCCTTTCAGGGACAATTCTTCCTGGTTGTTGTCGATAGCCATTCCAAGTGGTTGGAGGTCATGCCTGTGTCATCTACCACAGCTGCCAAGACTATTCAAGTGTTGAGAAACATTTTTGCTGCACACGGGCTGCCAGATGTTCTGGTGTCAGATAACGGTCCTCAATTTACTTCTACTGAGTTTCAGGGGTTTCTACAGGCCAACATGATCCGCCACACTGCTTCGGCTCCTTTCCATCCTTCCACCAACGGTCTGGCTGAACGGATGGTCCGCGTCGCCAAGGACGCCCTCAAGAAGCTGACTTACGGCAATTGGCATCACAGGTTGGCTGACTGTCTTCTAGCCCATCGTACTACTCCGTGCACTGCCACGGGTAAGTGCCTGGCTGAACTCCGTTGGGGTCGTCGGCTCGTGATTAAATTGGACAGGCTGCATCCGGAGCGTGTAGCTTCACAGGTGTCTCAGCCACACCCACCACGGGTCCTGCGTGAAGGTGATCCTGTCTGGGCCAGGAACTACGGGCCTGGACACCTCTGGGTCCCGGCTGTGGTCTGCAAGGTCTCGGGGCCTCTGTCCTACGAGGTGTCCCTGGAAGACAGCCGCGTTCTTCGCCGCCACATTGATCAACTACGTGTGAAGAGGGACTCGCCTGGGGTTCCTCCTCAGTCTCCTCTAGGGGGGGAGGAGGAATGGGGAATGCATTCTGGGAATCAGAATCAGCTGCCAACAACGGTTGTGGGGAACGACAAGGGTACTCAACACCCAAGTTCCACAGGTGATTCAGGTAGCAATTCATGGGGAAGGGGGCACACAGACACCCCCACATGCACTCCAGCCTGGGAGTCCCACCGGAGGTATACTAATTATCCACACCTCACAAACAATACTCCAGACACGGAGAATAACTGGGAGCATACTCACAACTCACAATATGCAAGAGAGCAGGCAAAACAAAGGGGGAACACGTCCTTTGCAGAAATGGCTCATAGAAGGATGTCCCCACGCATAAGGGCTAACAGGGAGGCATCCCTAGACCCTATCACTACAGGAAGGAGCCAGGAAAACCACACTCCGTCAGGAAACATAGAGATGAGTTCAGAGGGGTTGGAAAACTCCATAGGTGGTAGGTCAACCAGGTATAGCGATCGACAGAGTCCTGACTTCTCGAGCCTAGGAGACGGGCAGGAATGTCAAACAGAAGTCACAAGACAACCACAGGTCAATTCACCTAGTGTGGAAAGCAACAGGGAAAACACTACAAGTTCCCCAGGTCCGAGAAGGTCGCTAAGGGTCAAAGGCCCTCCCAAATACCTTGCAGATTACGTAAGGTGAGCATGTAAATAGTAATAACTGAACTAGAGGTCCAGGCTGGTTGACTCTACGGAAACGATGTTGGGGCCATTGGGTCTCTGTACGACAGAACAGCCCCACACTTTACACACACTGTGTGACATTAAATCAACAGCTAAGTACACAAACCATTACTATGATGGCGTCCATGTGGGCGCAGTATTATTTCATCTAGGGGGGAGGGGTGTTGTGTCCTGAGCCTGCAAAAGCAGGCTCGGGACGTTGCAAGAGTCCCGGGCATTTGCAAAAGCTGCCCAGGACCAGACTGAGTGGCGCCGGCCTTGCGCACATGCGCAAGGCGGGAAAAGACCGCCTTGTGATTGGTTGGATTTGCCCGGGGATCAGAAGGTATAAATAGAGGCCTGCGTGCCTCTGCTCGGGTTGTTCGTAGATTGGAAGCAGAGAATAAAGACTTGTTAGAAATGCATCGTCTCAAGTGCCATTATTCTCCGGACTTAACAGTTATTGATTGGATTGATTATCGAAATGCATTGATTCTCCTTCCACTTGTTCTTTTATTTCTAATACACCAATGTTTCTCAACCACCGCAGTTTTAAAATGTGTGGGTTCTAACTCCCAGAATTCCCCAGTCAATAAGCTGACTGGTGAATTCTGGGAGTTAAAGTCCATACAACATCTTAAAATGGCTGAGATTGACCAACAATCTCCCTCTTTTAGATGCTCCAGGTATTTCTCTCTCACTTTGCTGTTAAAACCTCATCCCTGACGAAAATAAACCCTGGATTTATTCATAGCTTATTTAGTAACCTTTTTTTTTTTAAATGTTCTCCTTTATGGAAATTTCACAGTCTCATTTTAATGGGGGAGATCCCTTAGGAGCCAGCTACGCTTCATTGACCCGCTGATGGATCTGTTGATCTTTCTGTCTATATTATGTATATTCTGACTTTTGCTCAGGAGCTCTTGCTGAGAGTGGGACTTTAGTCAAATGAGATTAATACCGCTGTGTTAGGAGGCCTCTTCAAATCAACGAGGAGGTTAAAAAAAAAAAAATCAAGGTGGGAGTCGTGACTATGCAGTGGCGAAGAGCAGTTTTTTGCTTGGCAGGCAAACGGAATGACCTTGATTTATAACAGCACTTCCCAAAAGTTGGGTAAATTACAGGTAGTCCTCAACATACGGCCGTTCATTTCGTGATCATTCAGAGTTAGAACATCACTGAAAAAAGTGACTCGTGACTGTTTTTCACACGACTGTTGCAGCCTCCCCGTGGTCACGTGATCAAAATTCAAATGCCTGGCAACTGGTTCATATTTATCATGGTTGCAGTGTCCTGGGGTCATGTGATCCCCTTTTGCGACCTTCTGACAGCAAAGACAGTGGGGAAGCCAGATATAATTGCAGTGATTCACTTAACAACTGTGGCAAAAAAGGCTGTAAAATGGAGCAAAACTCACTTAACAATGTGTTGCTTAACATCCTAAATTTTGGGCTCAATTGTCAAGGACTATCTGTACCCAAAACTGTGTGAAAGTGGGTTTTCCTTAGATAATGACACATAAACCCATCCCAACAGGGAAATTTAAATTAACTTAAAGATCACCACGTATTAAAATATATTTAAAAAAATCTCTCAAAGTGTTCCAAAGAAGATGAAAAATGGTGAAATTACAAAATTTCTTATAATGACATAAAATTCATTCAGTGATAATTGGTTTTATAATATGGGTAGCCCCCGAGTTATGACTATTCATTCAATGACCGTTCAAAGGTATAGACCAGGGGTAGGCCACCTTGGCTCTTTTATGACTCATGGACTTCAACTCCCAGAATTCCTGAGCCAGCCATGCTGAGGGGAAAGGGAGAGGTTTCCAAGCTGAGCCATGCTGGCTCAGGAATTCTGGCAGTTGAAGTCCACGAGTCATAAAAGAGCCAAGGTGGCCTACCCCTAGTATAGACTGTGCTGAGGGAGGGGACTTACAACAGATCCTAAAAGTTCGATAAGACTTTCTGATAAGTGATTTTGGGTAACGAAGGAAAATGTTTGGGAAGGATTGGTTTAGACTCTCCTTGACATTTAAGCTCATGATCTTTTAAGACAGGGGTCTTCAAACTTGGCCCTTTTATGACTTGTGGACTTCAACTCCCAGAATTCCTCAGCCAGGCATACTGGCTGAGGAATTCTGGGAGTTGAAGTCCATAAGTCATAAAAGGGCCAAGTTTGAAGACCCCTGTTTTAAGGTGTTGCTTCTCAATCTTGGTAACTTGAAGAAGGGTAGACTTCAACTCCCAGATGGATGGGGAAGCTGGGGAATTCTGGCTGGGGAATTCTGGGAGTTGAAGTCCTCTCATCTTTAGGTTGCCAAGGTTGAGAAACTCTATTTTAAGCGAAGGGCAGACAATCATGTGGATTTTTTTTGGAGGGGTAGCAGGAGCATGCTATACTAGGTAAGACTAAGATCTAAATAAATAGCAGGTAGGTGTCTCTCATATCTGTGGGATATGGGGGGGGGGAGATGTTGGGTTTTTGGCCACTTGCACCCAGGAATTGTCGGATTGGATTGCAAGCTGGCTGAGGAATTCTGGGAATTGAAGTCCACAAGTCATAAAAGGGCCAGGTTTGAAGACCCCTGGCTTACACTCATGTCAAAAACACTGAGCCGCTTCTGGGTTGAAAGTATTACCGGCGACATCACCGGTGCCTGAAGGACACCCAGTTGGGGGCTCCTTTCATGTCCTCAGCAGGAGCTGGAGCAAAGGATGGGCGCTCACCCCACCTCACTTGAATGTGGACTTGCTAGCCTCCATCCCAGCATCCTAACCACCATGATCCTTTATAGGTTGGTGATATTTGTGGAAATACAGGACCGTTGTAGAGGGTCATAGCTGCGTAGGAACATGCCTCCTCTATCAAGGTTTAACTCAATTTGCCTGGGGCAACTTCCAAATTTTCTGCAACCTGCAAAGGCCACACCCCCATTTGTGCTTTGCTTGACTCATTTATTTCCGCAAGAGCTTATCCTATTTGCCTGTTGCTGAGGCAGAAATGGCTCTGTACTGATAGTCCTCAACTTACGACCACAATGAGGACCAGAATTTCTGTTGCTATGCAGGGCGATTGTTAAATGAGTCACACCTGATTTTACAACCTGTTTTTTGGTATTGTTGTTAAGTGAATCACTGAAGTTGTTAAGTGAATCGTGCGGTCGTTAAGCAAATCTGCTTTCCCCCGTGGATTTGCTTGTTGAAAGCCAGCTGGGAAGGTCTCAAATTTCGATGACGCGATGCTGGGATTCTGCAGCCATTCTAAATACATGCCGGTTGCCAAGCACCCAAATTATGGGATGCGGCAAAGCTCATTAGTGCAAGGACCACTATAAGTCACTTTCTTCAGTGCCGTTGTAACTTCAAATGTTTGCTAAACGAATGGTTGTAAGTTGTGGACTGCCTCTATGTTAAAGGGAGATTGGAAAATCACAAACAATAAAGCAGTTGGGGACAGCATTGCGAGTACACTGACAAAAATATTGTCATGTCTGTGCTTGAGAATAGAATAGAATAGAATAGAATAGAATAGAATAGAATAGAGCTGGAAGGGACCTTGGAGGTCTTCTAGTCCAGCCCCCTGCTCAAGCAGGAGAACCTACCATCTCAGACAAGTGACTGTCTACCTCTTCTTAAAAATCTCCAGTGATGGAGCACCCACGATTTCTGGAGGCAAGCTGTTCCACTGGTTGATTGTCCTCATTGTCAGGAAGTTTCTTCTTAATCCTAGGTTGTTTCTCTCTTTGATCAGTTTCCAACCATTGTTTCTCATCCTTCCCTCTGGTCCTCTGGTGAACAACCTGACCCCCTCTGCCTTGTGGCAGCCCCTCAGAATTTGCCACGCACGCATTGACAAGAGCCTGTAGAGCAGGGGTGGGGAACTACGGCCCCTTTAGGACCTGTGGACCCCTTCAGGACCTGTGGCTCAGGAATTCTGGGAGCTGAAGTCCACAGGTCATAAAGGGCCTACTGTAGAGAGTCAGAAGCTAGCTGAAGCTGGGAGAAGATTCACTGCCATTGGGACTGGCAGGAATCATTGACTACTCTAAACACATAAAGTTGTTCGTTAGGCTGCAGAAGGAGTTAATGACTTGGCAAGTCCGTGTTTGAAATATTGGATTGACCTACAAGGAAGAGTACAGCATAATTACCTGCATAGCAGAATATGCTTGTTGTAATGCTGCATGATTTGGCACACAGAACCCCCTTACTTTCCAAAACTGGTTATCCTTCCTGGATTCGGTGTGGCTCAATTGCTGAAATGCCCCAAGAGAGACCTGTTTAGCAGAAAGACTTGTCCATCTCTGTTTCCTCCCAGTTCCAGATTTTGCCTCCTGATATACATAAGGGTTGTTTATAAGGGTTTTCCCCGGTCTCCTTTTCGTTTCCTTCCTCAAAATGTCGCCTTGATTCGTGCCACGATCAATGGAATGGTGATGGCGACAATGACGGTGGACATTTTTTTAATGTCTTCAGAATGAAATATTTGCATTTGTAAAAATATAAGAATAGCCTTCCTGGATGGTCCAGCATTTCATTTGGGGGCTGATCCGATGCTTCTTAATAAATGGAGTTTTTAATCCCTTTTCTGTTAGTGCTTCCTTGCAACGGATATTTGAAGTCATGTCACCCCCGCTGCAATTTAGGACAGTCTGAATTTTCAAAACGGACAGCCTGTCGCTAAGTGATATGGTTGTGAAGTGCAACTTCACAGGACAGTGTTAGCAACAGCAGCTTTGGCATTTCCAGTTGTCGTTGATAAGCAAACCCTGTGATATCACGTGGTTGCCATTTGTGGCCTCCTGCAGGCTTCCCCAATGACTTTGCTGGTCGGTAGCGAGCATTGAAAGTTTATGATCCTGAGAATTGCAACAGTCATAATTGCAAACTGGTTACCAGGAGTCCAAATCGTGATCATGTGACTGCTGCGATGGCCGTAGCTTCAAAGACCAGCCCTAAATCTCCACATTCAGAGCCATCATAATTTCAGATGGTCACTGAACAAACGGTTATTAACCAAGGGCTACCGGTGAAACTCAAGTACCTCGGCCACCTAATGAGAAGGAAGGACTCACTGGAGAAGAGCCTCATGCTGGGAAAGATTGAGGACAATAGAAGAAGGGGACGACAGAGAATGAGGTGGCTGGATGAAGTCACTGAAGCAGTAGGCGTGAGCTTAAATGGACTCCAGAAGATAATAATAATAATAATAATAATAATAATAATAATAATAATAATAATAATAATAATAATAATAATAATAATAATAATAATAATAATAATGTTGGAAGGGACCTTGGAGGTCATCGAGTCCAACCCCCTGCTCAGGCAGGAAATCCTATACCATTTTGGACAAATGTCTGTCCAGTCTCTTCTTAAAAACTTCCAGTGTTGGAGCATTCACCGCTTCTGGAGGCAGGTTGTTCCACTGGTTAATTGTTCTAACTGCGATGGGTTGGACATGACTTCACAACTAACAACAACAACCGGTGCTATTAGTTAAAGTAGTTATTTATTAAATTATGTTCATGTCATAAATGTTGGGTGTCGATGAACAATCCAAAGCTTCATGAAGATGCTGATATGCAGCTAGAGAGTTTGAGGACCCCTCTTTTAGAGGGCGATAAGAAAAAATGGGGCTGAATCGCTCTATCCTCTGGACCGCGACTGATCTCAAAATGAAATCAAATCAGCATCGGAACTGATGTGTCTATGCGCTTAGTGGATCCCCAGAGAATTCCGAGGCTGTAAGCCAGGCTAAGAAATCAAAACGCCATCCTAGAAATAGGCAGCGCAAACGGCTTCTCTCTTTTGCCCGGAACTGGACTCAAGAGAGCCTTTAGGTTTATTTGAAATTCCACTTTTAGTTTTATTCTCCTCAGAGACCTCTCTAGCAGGGCTGAATTTAAACTTAGCTGTGGAAGTCTTCTGCCCTCTGCTGGTGGCTAGCACATTTACATGGCTGCCCCACTTCTGGTTTAAGCCTTCTCCGCAACTAGCTTTGTGGGGCTACGGATGGCACAGGGCAGGGGTCTGCAACCTTGACAACTTTAAGACTTGTGGATTTCATCTCCCAGAAGTCCTTAGTGGGAGATGAAGTCCACAAGTCTTAAAGTTGTCAAGATTGCAGACCCGTGGCACAAGGGGACCAGCAGTGACCAGCCTTCTTGAGACTCTGCTAAGCAGAAAAGGAGGAGGGCTTATGGTGCTGTCATCCTTGGCTCCCCAAGCAGTTGTCCATGGGTCACATGCAGAGTGATGCTTCAAAGTAGCTAAGCAGAGCCCTAAGCAGACAAGGTTTGCAGTTCAGAAAATTTGGATCATCAGAAGCTTTTCAATTTTGTTTACAGAAGAAATTGCCCATCTATTTCTTCATTCTTGTTTTCTTCCTTCCCCTTCCTTTCCCCTTCCCCTCCCCTCCCCTTCCTCTTCCTTTCCTCTTCCCTTCCCTTCCACTTCTGAAGTCACGCATACAACTTTGCCATTTCAAAAGTTGAAACAACCAATATAAATCAATTAAAAGCGATCATGGTGGGAAAGGGGTTATGTCACTTTTTTCAGTGCTGTTGTAACTCTGAATGGTCACTAAACGACTGGTTGTAATTTGAGGACTACCTGTAATCTGGATTCCCAGGAGGGAGGGGCTGCTTTCCAGAGGACCAAGAGGCAGCAAAGTTTCGACAATTTGGATGGGAGAAAGGCGGCTCCTTCCTCGAAATTCTCAAAATATATCTTTAATGATGCAAGCAGGAGCTTTAGTTCGGCAAGATTTCTGTCTATGAGTGAAGAACAATAAAGGAAACTGCTTAAGAAGTAACTGTACATGTCTTTCCTGGTTTTGAATGTCTGGCAGAACCACAACCAATAAAAGAACAGGCAACATCAGTCCCATAAATGAATTCACACCATATCCCAGCTCAGTGTCTGGTGAAAGAGCTTCATCTTTAAAGGTCTGTTGAAGGACAGCAGGTTGAGGCCAGATTCATCCTGATAGACAGGTGTCCAGCCTCTAAAGCAGAATATTTGTAGGGTTGAAATGAGGACTCCTTGGTGCTCTTTGATCTTGGTTGTTTTCTTGCAGACGTTTCATTACCCAAACTAGGTAACATCATCAGTGCTAGAGACTAGAATAGAATAGAATAGAATAGAATAGAATAGAATAGAATAGAATAGAATAGAATAGAATAGAATAGAATAGAAGGGACCTTGGAGGTCTTCTAGTCCAGTCCCCTGTTTAAGCAGGAGGACCTATACCATCTCAAACAGGTGATTGTCCAGTCTCTTTTTAAAAACCTCCAGTGATGGAGCACCCACGATTTCTGGTGGCAAGCTGTTCCACTGGTTGATTGTCCTCACTGTCAGGAAGTTTCTCCTTAATTCCAGGTTGCTTCTCTCTCTGATCAATTTTCAACCATTGTTTCTGGTCCTTCCCTCTGGTGCTCTGGTGAACAACCTGCCCCCCTCTGCCTTGTGGCAGCCCCTCAGATACTGGAACACTGCTATCATGTCTCCCCTATTTCTTCTTTTCTTTAGACTGGCCAAACCCAAGTCCCGCAGCCGTTCTTCGTATGTTTTAGCCTCCAGGCCGTTGATCACCTTAGTTGCTCTTCTCTGAATTTTTTCCAGACTCTCAACATCTTTTTTTGTGATATGGGGACCAAAATTGGCTGCAGTATTCGAGGTGTGGTCTAGCACTGATGATGTTACCTAGTTTGGGTGATGAAATGTCTGCAAGAAAAAAACCAAGTTCAGAGAGCACCACGGACCCCTCATGTCCAGTCTTGAGTCCTTGGTTCCAGAGCTGTGAAGATGCTTTTTTTCAAGGCTAATGGCATCTCCCTTCCTATAAACCTCAGCCTTGCAAACTTCATCTCTGTTGTATCATAATTGGGAAAAATATCTCTCTTGTTTGCTTTTACTTTCTTTTTCCCCCTTCTGACTCCTTCTTGCAGAACCCCTTCCATCTCCACATGGACCAATGCAGTGACTTTGAGACTCTCCTGGACCTGCTGGTCACCATCTTCCACGCCAACCGTTGGCAAGACGTCACCCTGGTTTTGTGTCAGGCGTGGGATGCCTCGGACTTCATTGATCTCTGGACCAGCCACGCCCACCTGGAGAAGACGGCTGTGATTGACTTGAGCTTCCTTGACGAGAAAGAAGCCGCTCGCCACCTTCGGCGGCACTTGGAGGAATACCGCGAATTGCCCGGCCCGGCTTTGCTTTTCGGCTGCAATGCTCAACTCTCCCAGCTCGTCTTTCGGATGGCGAAGGAGTTGGGGGTCACTCAGCAGTTCCACTGGATTTTGGGGCAACCCCAGAACGTGGATGAGCTCCAGACTGAAGGGCTGCCCTTAGGTCTTTTGGCCTTTGGGGAGGTGGACAGGCCCTCCATGGAACACTTCGTCCAGGATGCCATAGAGCTGGTCTCCCGTGCCATTTCCCGGGCTGTCTACGTTCGTCCTGACCTTGCCCTCATCCAGAGCATGGTGAATTGCAACGACAAACACGTCGTGGATTCTGAATCCTCTGGACTCTACCTTTCCCAGTGAGTAAGCCACTCTTGATTCTTGGATCCATAAGAGTGACAGATCCCTTCTCCCAGCATGCACGCATTTTTTGGTACAGGTAGTCCTCGACTTACGACCACAATTAACCCCCTATGAAATGCAGCTTTGCCCCATTTAACGACCTTTTTGCCTGAGTTATTAAGCAAATCACTGCAGTTATTAAGTGAATCCTGTGGCCATTAAGCAAATCTGGATTCCCCCATTAATTTGCTTGTCGGAATCCGGCTAGGAAGGTTGCAAATGGGGGTGACATGATCATGGGGCAGTGGAACTGTCATAAGTACATGCCAGTTGCCAAGCATCTCAGTTTTGATCACCTGACGGGGGGGAACCCTGCAATGGTCGTAAGCGTGAAAACCAGTCTGGCTTTCAGTGCCGTAGTAACTTCGACCAGTCACTAAATGAATGGTTGTAAGTCAAGGACTATCTGTATGCACTTGGCAAGACCAATGATATACCATGGACCTCCTTCCCTGAGGAAAAGAAATTCTTCAGGGGACTCATGCAGAGGTGCAAGAGGCAAGCATCCCTGAGGCCCGTTGTTAGATTGTGCTTCTGAATTTCCATCAGGTCTGCATGTAAGAAATTAAACAAGTCTGATCAATTAGAATTACGAGAGATGAAATCCCAATTTACCAACCTAGAGGGCACCAGGTTTATTATCTTTGATTTAAAGATGCCAAACCCAAATTGAAAGGGGGCCCATTAAAGCAGAGGTCCCCAACCTTTTGGGCACCAGGGACCGATTCCGTGGAGAAAGGTTTTTCCACGGACCTGAGAATGCATGGTTTTGGATGCTGCCTCCATCCCACAGATGGGGCTTTGCTTGTTTGCGTGGACCTGTTGCTGGCATGCCGCGGACCGGTACTGGTCCACGGACCGGGGGTTGGGGACCCCTGCATTAAAGGCTGCATAACAATACCCAAGGGCCACATATTGGTAACACCTTTCCTACCCAGCTAGTCCTCGACTTGTTTAACCACTGTTCAAAGTTAAACCACACTGAAAAAAGTGACTTACGACCTGCCCTCACACTTACAACAGTGTCTCTCTGGTCACATGATCAACATTTGGACATTTGGCAACTGGCATGTACTGTGACAGATGCAGCCTCCCGGGGTCATGTGATCGCCCTCTGCGACCTTCCCAGCTGGCTTGCAAGAAACAAAGTCAATGAGGGAAGCTGGATTCACTTAGAGCAGGGGTCTTCAAACTTGGCCCTTTTATGACTTGTGGACCTCAACTCCCAGAATTCCTCAGCCAGGCACGCGTGCCTGGCTGAGGAATTCTGGGAGTTGAAGTCCACAAGTCATAAAAGGGCCAAGTTTGAAGACCCCTGACTTAAAGTAAGAACTACATGTTTCATTTAACAGTTGCAGTGACTCGCTTAATAACTGGGGCAAAACGGTCATAAAATTGGGCACAATTCACTTAACAACCGCCTGGCATAGCAACGGAAATTCCAGTCTCAACTGTGGTCTTAAATCGAGGACTAACCTATGTTCCATTTAGGGAGCTCCTATCACAGGCTCCAAGCAACCTGTGCTGCAGCAATTAAGTTCCAGCAGCAATTAAGCTTGTGCAAGACTCTGCATAAATCACAGATTTAGTGTTTTGGCAATCGGTGGCCAAATTTATTATTTAGTTTTAAAATGTATATTGTCCATGCTTTGCTATGTTATTATTTTATTTTCTTAAATATTATCCAGTTGTGTTTTAACCTGCTTCGGGCCGTGTGTTTGACACCTGTGATTGCAACCATAATAAAGCCTTCTACCAATTAGCAGCAGAGCATTTTACAAACTCAGGAATCAAGATCACATGATGTGTTAGTGCCACTTTATAAAGCCTTGGCAAGACCACATTTGGAATATTGCATCCAGTTTTGGTGGCCACGATATAAAAAAGAGGTCGAGACTCTAAAAAGAGTGCAGAGAAGAACAACAAAAATCATTAGGGGACTGGAGGCTAAAACATATGAAGAACGGTTGCAGGAATTGGGTTTTTCTAGTTTAATGTAAAAAAGGGCTAAGAGGGACATGATAGCAGTCTTCCAATATCTCAGGAGCTGCCACAAAGATGAGGGGGGGGGTCAACCTATTCTCCAAAGCACCTGAAGGCAGAACAAGAAGCAATGAATGGAAACTAATCAAAGAGAGAACAATTCCAGAAATAATGAGAAATTTCCTGACAGAACAATTAATCAGTGGGACGACTTCCCTTCAGACGTTGTGGGTGTTCCATCACTGGAGGTTTTGAAGAAGTGATTGGACAGCCCTATGTCTGAAGTGATATAAAGTCTCCTGCTTGAGCCAAGGGTTGGACTAGAAGACCTCCAAGGTCCCTTCCAACTCTGCTATTCTATTCTATTCTATTCTATTCTATTCTATTCTATTCTATTCTATTCTATTCTATTCTAGTCCAGCCCAGCCCAGCCCAGCCCAGCCCAGCCCATTATTCTATTCCATTCCATTCCATTCCTCCAAGGTCCCTTTCAACACTGTCATTCTGTTATCCTGATTCCTGCTTTTCTCTCTCTCTCCATATTCCAGGTTTTTAGCCAACACATCTTTCCGTGGCCAGACCGGCGAGGTCTTTGTGCACAACACGTCCCACGTCCACACTGACCGTCACTACAAAATCTGGAGCCTGCTGAGGGATTCGGTGGGCCAGCCCACGTGGGTGACGGTGGGCAGCTGGAAGGGGGGCGAGATGGAGGCCGAGGAGGGCAGCTGGCCGCAGCACCTGCAGCGCAGGAACCAGGCCGAGGGCGGGGGCTTCTCACGCATGAAGCTGCGGGTGGTGACCTTGGTGGAGCACCCCTTTGTCTTCATCCGGGAGGTGCGTAGGTATATTGGATACATGGAGGCACCTGCTGAGTGCAGCAGAACATCCAGATTCAGCCATAGTTTCATTCCATACAAAATTAACCTTGGGAACTCTCAAGCTTCCTCCTTCCGTTATATATTCAAGATGGACAGTATTTAATATTTATTTGCTACGTATACATAGGGGTGTGGGTCTATACATATGTTGTATGTAGTATGTTTTAGATATGTGTCATGTATGTGTTTCACTTTGACAGCGGGCAACTAATTTTCATTTTTGATGTGTGCCGTTGTGCCCACAGTAAAAAAATGACAATAAAGGTTATCTTATCTTAAAAAATATATAAAATTGTGCAACATATAACAGTCTTTGATTAACTTGGCATTCTCCAGATCTGCTGATTACAGATACCTAGTCTTCAACCCTTTGTTTAGTGACCATTTGAAGTTACAATGGCACTGAAAAAAGTGACTTTTGACTGTGTTTCACACTTACAACCGTTGCAACATCCCAGTGGTCATATGATCAAAATTTGGACACCCGACAACTGGCATGTATTTATGGTGATTGCAGTGTCCCAGGGTCATGTGATCATCATTTGTAACAAACAAAAGTCAGTGTGGAAGCCCGATTTACTTAACATCCGTGTTACTGATTTAACAACTGCAGCGATTCATTGAACAACTGTAGCAAAAAAAAAAGATCAATGGGGGCAAATGGGGCAAAACTCACTTAACAGCTGTCTGGCTTAGCCACATAAATTTTGGGCTCAGTTGAGGACTACCTGAATAACATAGAGAAGATCAGATTGGCTGGGAACAATGGATGTTGTAGTCCTGCACATTTAAACAGAGCCAGATGGGGAGCACAGATGTATGGTCTCTTTCTGGTGCAAATTGAGATATGACACCAAAACATGATGAAATAGGCATCAGTATACAGTATTGCAATGCAAACTGCAGCCTTTCTGACGTGCATCCCAAAATAGCACACAAGTACATACAGGTAGTGCTCACTTACCGACTATTCATTCAGCAATCATTCTCCCGTGTTTTCCCAAAAGTAAGGCCTACCCCAAAAATAAGCCCTACCTTGACTTTTGGGGGTGGGCCTAATATAAGCCCTAACCCAAAAATAAGCCCTAGTTTTGGGGTGAGGCGCACGCCTAAAAATCAAGCTAGGGCAGGGGTGGGGGTGTAGAACTGCCCCCCTGCATCCCGTACCCACTTACCTGGTAGCCAGGCCTCTCCTCGCCGGCCCACTTCTTCTGCGGCGTCCCCAGGCCTGCATTTCGCAGTCAGGCCTTCCCGGAAGACCTCTGCAGCCGAGAACCGAGCTATAAATTGAATCCAGGCCTGAGCTCCATTCAGTGCTGCAGGATGAAGTTGCTCCTTTGGCAGCAGAAAAAGTGGGCTGGCTGGGTGGGGCTGTTGGTGCCGAGGTGAGTGGAAAAGGCCCCCCTCCAAAAAATAAGGCCTGATGCCTCTTGGAGGCAAAAAGAAAATTAAGACTGGGTCTTATTTTTGGGGAAACACTGTAAGTCTATTTGCCTAATCCAGGGGTAGGCAACCTTGGCTCTTTTATGACTCGTGGACTTCAACTCCCAGAATTCCTGAGCCAGCCATGCTGAGGGAAAAGGTAGAGGTGAGCTGAGCCATGCTGGCTCAGGAACTCTGGGAATTGAAGTCCACGAGTCATAAAAGAGCCAAGGTTGCCTACCCCTGGCCTAATCCATTTGGAGGGAGCTAGGACTAAAAGGTTTTGGAGGTTGTCAAGTTGGAGAGGGCTGATCTCCAGATTTCTCCTTTTATTTCCTGCTTTATATTCAAAAGGTATTAATTAAGTGCTCTTTCCAGGTAGACGAAGAGGGCAACTGTCCAGCAGGGCAACTCTGCCTAGATCCTCACACCAACGACTCCTCCGTGCTCAACACCCTCTTTGAGGAGCTGGATTCGGAGAATGGCTCGGTGCCCATGGAGTACCGAAAGTGCTGCTACGGCTACTGCATCGACCTCTTGGAGAAGCTGGCCGAAGACGTGCCCTTTGACTTTGACCTCTACATTGTGGGGGATGGAAAGTACGGGGCTTGGAAGAACGGCCGCTGGACGGGGCTGGTAGGAGATCTCCTGAGTGGCACGGCCCACATGGCGGTGACCTCCTTCAGCATCAATTCAGCCCGGAGCCAAGTGATTGATTTCACCAGCCCTTTCTTCTCCACCAGCTTGGGCATCCTGGTGAGGATCCGGGACACGGCATCGCCCATCGGGGCCTTCATGTGGCCATTACACTGGACCATGTGGGTGGGCATCTTCGTGGCTCTTCACATGACGGCCCTCTTCCTCACCTTGTATGAGTGGAAGAGCCCCTACGGCATGACGCCCCATGGCCGCAACCGCATGAAGATCTTCTCCTACTCCTCCGCCCTGAACCTCTGCTATGCTATCCTTTTTGGCCGCACCGTCTCCAGCAAGACCCCCAAGTGCTGGACGGGCCGTTTCCTCATGAACCTCTGGGCCATCTTCTGCCTCTTAGTCCTTTCCAGCTACACAGCTAACCTGGCCGCAGTGATGGTGGGCGAAAAAACATTTGAGGAACTCTCTGGGATTCATGACCCCAAGGTGGAACAAATACTTCCTTTCTCTTGCTCTTCTTTCACCGTGCCCTACCTAGTCTCCCTGTCTTACGTTCTTCTCCATCTTCTTTCCTTTCCTCCAAATTTCTTCCCTGTCTCTGCTTTCCTGTGTCCCATTGTTGTGCTTGTCTTCCCTTCCATCACCTTCCAGCTTTGTGGACCACTAAAAAAAAAGAACAGTTATGTTGCATCTAACCAAAGTTTGTTGTTAATAATAATAATAATAATAATAATAATAATAATAATAATAATAATAATAATAATAATAATAATAATAATAATAATAATAAAGTTGGAAGGGACCTTGGAGGTCATCGAGTCCAACCCCCTGCTCAGGTAGGAACCCTACACCACTTCAGACAAATGGCTGTCCAGTCTCTTCTTAAAAACTTCCAGTGTTGGAACATTCACCACTTCTGGAGGCAGGTTGTTCCATTGGTTAATTGTTCTAACTGTCAGGAAATTTCTCCTTAGTTCTAGGTTGCTTCTCTCTTTGATTAGTTTCCACCCATTCCTTCTTTTCCTGCCTTCAGGTGCCTTGGAGAATAGCTTGACTCCCTCTTCTTTGTGGCAGCCCCTGAGATATTGGAACACTGCTATCATGTCCCCCCTCGTCCTTCTCTTCGTTAAACTAGACATACCCAATTCCAGCAACCGTTCCTTATATGTTTTAGTCTCCAGTCCCCTAATCATCTTTGTTGCTCTTCTCTGGACTCTTTCTAGAGTCTCAGCATCTTTTTTACATCGTGGTGACCAAAACTGGATGCAGTATTCCAAGTGTGGCCTTACTCCGGGTTCCTCCCCTTGATGTTCCCGGATGATCAAACCCTCTGAGAAGCCTGCAAATCCTCTCCCTTGTTATTTACCCCAACAGCAGACACTTAGTGGTAGACTACAGATAGTCCTCAACTTACAACAGTTCATGCAGTGACCATTCGAACTTAACAATGGCACTGAAAAAAGTGACTTGTGACCATTTTTACACTTATGACCGTTGCAGAATCCCCGTGGTCATAAAATTCAGATGCTTGGCAACTGACTCATATTTATGACAGTTGCCATGTCCCAAGGTCATGTGATCACTTTTTGCAACTTCTGCAAGCAGAGTCCATGGGAATGTCAGATTCACTTAACAACGGTGTTATTGATTTAACAACTGCAGTGATTCATTTAACAACGGTAGCAAGAAAGGTTATTAAAAACTCACTTCGCTGTCTCATGTAGCAACAAAAATTTTGGGTTCAATTGTGGTCGTAAGTCAAGGACTATTTGTATATCTTGAAACAGAAGCCCCAAGTACCTCTTTGCATATCTCCACTCATCTTCCTCTTCCTCCATGAATTTATTTAGTCCCTTTTTTAAAACCTGTGACATTTCTGTGACGTCTTGAGATGGTGAAATCTTGCATGACTGTCTGCTTGGGGGAAGATTCCTAATGCCAATTTCAGTTTAACCTAGTAATCCAATGAGATCAGAATGGAAAAAAGAAACTTTCCCCCCTTTTTCTCACACTCTGAATAGTATTTAAAAACCTATGTTTTTATTATGTTTTGGTTGATTTCCAAAGCACTGGAGGGCAGTAGAAGAAGCAATGGATGGAAGCTTATTAGAGCTCCAGTCTAGAATGAAGGAAAACTTTCCTGACGGTGAGAACAATTAACCAGTGGAACGGCTTGACTCCAGAAGTGGTGGGTTCTTTTATCACTGGAGTAGAGATTGGACAGCCATTTGTCTAGAATGGTATGAGCAGTGGGTGGACTAGAAGACCTCCGAGGTCCCTTCCAACTCTGTTATTCTGCATTCCCCCTAAATCAGTGGTTCTCAACCTGTGGGTCGGGACCCCATTTGGGGTCGATCGACCATTTCACGGGGGTCGCCAAGCAAGGCTGTCCGCCATTCTTTTTGTCCGCCATTTTTTTTGTCCGCCATTTTTTCCCCCCTTTTCCGGTGGGTGCCTTACCTCCCTTGAGCTGGGCCAGCTGGTGGTCGGCCTGCTCCGTCTCTGCCACTTGCCAGCTACGCCTCGGCCGGCGCAGGGGGCGGAACCTCGCATGCGCGGCGCTCCCGGGCAGGGAAAGTCCTCGACTTACGACCGGTTGGGTAGTCCTTGACTTACGACCGGTTTAGTCCTCGATTTACGACCAGTTTAGTCCTCGACTTACGACCGGTTTAGTCCTCGACTTACGACCGGTTGGGGTCGCGGCATTAAAAAGGTTGAGAACCACTGCCCTAAATTAAAATTTTAATCTTCAGTCCGAGAGTTGCTTTCATCTCTTGAAATGCCAGAAGACAATCCTGCAGGCCTTTTTTTTTCCCCCTGTTCTCAAATCCTCTGTGAGGTTTGTCACCCTTCTGTTGCTGACACGTTCTCATTTGAGAACATCCCATGAAACCACATCCTTTCCCTTTTTCTGCTTTATCCACCCTCCATTTCTTTCCCTTCTTTTATCCTCCCACCCTGATTTCCCGTTGCAATCGTTTAAAAGAATGTTCAGATTAAAAGAAAAGAATTCCACTCCCTCTTAAAAACAACAACACCAAATCTAGGAGCAGATGGGTCTTATCCCGGTTTTGCTTTCTGCAGCTCCACCATCCGTCCCAGGGTTTTCGTTTTGGCACCGTCTGGGAGAGCAGCGCAGAGGAATATATCAAGAAGAGCTTCCCAGACATGCATGAATACATGAGGCGGCACAGCGTCCCCACCACCCCTGCGGGGATCACGATGCTCAAGTAAGGGAGGCGTGGCCTGGGGAAGGACAATTCGGGGTTGGGGGGGAAGTGATGTTGGTGTTGTGGTGGGTTGGCATCTCTTCCAGTTGTAGTTCCTGCCTTTTGGGGCCACTTGTCTAATTTCAAAAGGTTTCTGCAGGAAACCACTTGAAACATCTGGAGATGTTTCTCCTTAAGGACCTGGTCAATTGTTTGCTTGAGAGGAGGCTAAGATCATCCCTCTCTCCAGTCATCTGTGCTGTGCTAATAGGTAGAACCTCAAAAGCCTGGACTGGGGACTGAGTTCTAGTCTCCCTTCAGCCATGGAAGACCCCTGGAAGACCTAGGGCCAACTCCTCTCTCTCACCCCAACAGCCACTCTGGTCCAGTGCTGAAGGTCCTGGACCAAGAACAGGGAGATCCAGGTTCTTGTCCCACCTCAGGACTACCTATACCAGGGGTAGGCAACCTTGGCTCTTTTATGACTCGTGGACTTCAACTCCCAGAATTCCTGAGCCAGCCATGCTGAGGGTAAAGGTAGAGGTTTCCAAGCTGAGCCATGCTGGCTCAGGAATTCTGGGAATTGAAGTCCACGAGTCATACAAGAGCCAAGGTTGCCTACCCCTGGGCTAGTGCCTCTCAGCCCAAAGCCAGGTGGTCCAGTGGAGAGGATGCTGGACTAGAGCAGGAGAAGTCCCTCCTCAGCTAAAGAAGCTCCTTGGGGGACTTAGGCCTACCCTCTTCTCTCAGCCCAGCCTACCTCAGCTCACCAGATTATTCTTGCACGGGGAAATGAGAAAAGGAAGAGCGAAGGAGCTCCCGAATAATGAAAGGTGGGCTATAAGTCACATCCTTCAAAGAAAGAGGCAAGTCTAACTAAGCATTCTGCTTCTGTTATACTTTCCCCCTTGACAGCCCACTGCTGCACATGAGGAACGATGGGTTACCATCCTTCCTCCGTCCCCTCCCCCACTGTTCACATTTTACCAACTTGATTGGGCCAGGAAGATAGATTTTTGTGCAGGTCACACGTTGAGACAGATTACGAGGATCTTACCAATTAATCATTATATTGTATTAAAACCCCATTGTGTTTGCTGAGGTAATGTCACTGAGATTTGTTCTTGGGCATCTGTAAGTCTTAAGGAAGCAATACAGGTAGTCCTTGACGTATAACCATTTACTTACTTAGGCGACCGTTTGAAATGGCGAAAGCACTGAAAAAAGTGACTTGTGACTCGGTCTTGCCCTTACGACTGTCATAGCATCCCACACGGTCACAGGGTCAAAATTCAGCCACTTGGCAACCAGCAGGGATTTATGACCGTTGCACTGTCCTGGGATCATGTGATCACCATTTGCGACCTTCCCAGCTGGCTTCCGACAAGCAAAGTCAACACGGAAGGAATTGCGAAGAGGTGCTCCCTTAATGACCCGTGATCCTCACTTAACAACGGCAATGAGAACGCTAAGTGATGCAATCAGGTCATGTCTTACAACCACATCTCTTAGCAACCGAAATGTTGGTTCCAACCACCTTCGTAAGTCGAGGACTACTTGTCATATGAGAGGGGGGAGAGAGAGAGAGGGAGAGGGAGAGGAAAGAGAAAGAGGGAGAGAGAAAGAGAGAGAGAGAGGGAGAGGAGAGAAAGAGAGGGAGAGAGAGAGGAAAGAGAAAGGGAGAAGAAAGAAAGGGAGAGAGAGAGGAAGGAGTGAGAGAGAAAGGGAGAGAGAGAGAAAGAAAGAAAGAGAGAGGGAGAGGAAAGAGAAAGGGAGAGAGAGAGAGGAAAGAGAGGGAGTGAGAGAGGGAGTGAGACAGAGAGAAAGAGGGAGAGAGAGAGAAAGAGAGAGGACCTGCCTCCATTTCCCTACCAAGAAAGCAGAACTCTTCAAACTTGCATCATTTCAAAAGGAACTTTTATTGGCAGGTACAGACAGCAGGAAAGCTAGGCAGGATCTGAGGGTTTCCCGCCCGAATTGAAAGGTAAAACCCGTATAATAATAACCCCACCCCAACTGTCCGTCTGGTCAGTTCAAACAGGCCAATCCATAGGTGACAATGAACCGTGTGAAACAGACCGATAAGGCGCCTCTCTCATCGCAGTTTCTTCCCTCTGCACCGAGATAAGGCAGATGGCCCCGAGGCATTCTTCTCACACCGCGGAGAGGATACATCAAAGCAGACAGAGGAAGCATGTAGAACCCGACAGCTTAAACACAAAGAATATCTGAAGTGGAGGAATGAATAAATGAGGGTTCTGATAGAGAGAGAGAGATGCTCTGAAAGTTGTAAATGCAGGCATTGATTGCAAAGTTACTTTTTCATCACTGTCATAGCAGTCGCTGAATGAGGACTACCTGTAGACCTAATTAATGTTGCCCAGCTTAATGGCAGCTTGTTTCTCCTCACCAGGACCACCCCCCCAAAGCTGAATGCCTTCATCATGGATAAATCTTTGCTGGAATACGAGGTCTCCATTGATTCAGACTGCAAACTCTTAACCGTTGGAAAGCCGTTCGCTATTGAAGGTATGGCAAAAACATCTGGATTGAGGCAGAGCAAGGAAGGGATTCGGTAGCCAAATGAGGCCTTAGTCCAGATTGGCTCATTCTGTTAAAAACGGGTATCCTCAATCTTTAAGCGTGAAAAATTAAAACTAAGAAAATGCATAAATATTTCTCCTTTTATGGAGAATGTGACTTTAACTAAGAGCCGTGGTGGCGCAGTGGCTAGAAGACAGTATTGCAGGCTAATTCTGCCCACTGCCAGCAGTTCAATCCTGACCAGCTCAAGGTTGACTCAGCCTTCCATCCTTCCGAGGTCGGTAAAATGAGGACCCAGATTGTTGGGGGTGGGGGGGAATAGACTGACTCCGTAAACCGCTTAGAAAGGGCTGTAAAGGACCATGAAGCGGTATATTGGTAAATCTAAGTTCTAGTGGCAATGCTATTACTTAATTTTTATAATGCTTTCCCAGGAGGCTCCAAAAGATAATTATGCATTGGTTCATGAAATACTTCACTTTGTATCTAGAAACCTGAGTGTAAAAATAGGAGCATTCGCAGTGTGTGTGTATGTGTGTGAGTTAAGATTGTGGTCTTGATTATGTGGCCATAGCCACCATCTTGACTTTTTTGATCCTCTTGACCTCCCGTGTCAAAATAATGCCGGCTTCACCACAGTTGATAGCGTGTGATAGCAAAAGGAAGCCAATGGCTCTTCCGGTGTCTGTGGTGAAAGGGAAGGTTTTAATAATAATAATATAATAATAACAACAACAATAACAGCAGCAGCAACAACAACAAGAACAAGAACAACAACAATAACAATAATAATAAAACAACAACAACAACAACAACAATAACAATAATAATAATAATAATAATAATAATAATAATAATAATAATAATAATAAAGTTGGAAGGGACCTTGGAGGTCATCTAGTCCAACCCCCTGCTCAGTCAGGAAACCCTATACCATTTTGGACAAATGGCTATCCAGTCTCTTCTTAAAAACTTCCAGTGTTGGAGCATTCACCACTTCTGGAGGCAGGTTGTTCCACTGGTTAATTGTTCTGTCAGGAAGTTTCTCCTTAGTTCTAGGTTGCTTTTCTCCTTGATGAGTTTCCATCCGTTGCTTCTTGTCCTGCCGTCAGGCGCTTTGGAGAATAGCTTGACTCCCTCTTCTTTGTGGCAGCCTCTGAGATATTGGAACACTGCTATCCTGTCCCCCCTCGTCCTTCTCTTCATTAAACTAGACCAGTGATGGCGAACCTATGGCACGGGTGCCAGGGGCGGCACTCAGAGCCCTCTCTGTGGGCATGCGTGTCGTCGCCCCAGTCCTAGGCCTTCAGCTGGGTTTTATAAAACCTTTTCGCTTTAGGCCTCCGCCGCCGTGTGCAAAAAAAAGGTTCAATCAATCAGTCAATTTCAACTTCTTGCGGGAAAAAAAAAGATGTTGCAAAGTTGGAATTGATTGATTGAACTTTTTAGTCCCACCCAGTCTGCTATTACCACCACAGCCACACCCAGCCAATGGGCCACACCCACCCAATTGGCCACACCCAGCCAATGGGCCACACCCACCCGGCACCCGACGATGCATAAGTGGGTTTTGGGTTGCAATTTGGGCACTTGGTCTCTAAAAGGTTCGCCATCACTGAACTAGACATACCCAATTCCAGCAGCTGTTCCTTATATGTTTTAGCCTCCAGTCCCCTAATCATCTTTGTTGCTTTTCTCTGTACTCTTTCTAGAGTCTCAACATCTTTTTTACATCGTGGTGATCAAAACTGGATGCAGTATTCCAAGTGTGGCCTTACCAAGGCATTGTAAAGTGGTATTAATACTTCATGTGATCTTTTCTCTGTGCATGTTCTGTACTGAAGCCCCAAAGGTGCTGTTCAAAAGGAAACTGGACTTTCCAGTCACTGATTTCCTGCAACAAGGCAGTAGCCGCATTACTAACTGCCTTTATCCTGGGAAAGCCACTCCATGCCTATATGAGCTCCCCCAAAACCCCACCAAGAGGGAACTCAGACCAATGGTCAGCGGCTTCAACTCGGCCCCTTCCAACGTCGCAAAACGTCTGACCACTTTATAACAAGAAAGATCCAAATTGCCTTTTGAGCAGCACCTTTGGGACAACCACGACCTGGACGACTGAGAGTCTCCGTAGACCTTCTGGATGGCGAGTAAAAGCTTTCTCCTCTTTTACACCCCTCCCAATTCTCTCGGACTGTGCCAGGCTACGGCATCGGCCTTCCTCAGAACTCGCCTCTGACCTCCAACGTCTCCGAGTTCATCAGCCGCTACAAGTCGGCCGGCTTCATGGACCTCCTGCACGACAAATGGTACAAGATGGTGCCCTGCGGGAAAAGGGTCTTTGCTGTTACTGAGGTATGGAGGCTCTGCGGGAAAGAGCTTCCCCTCCTTGCCTGCTCCACCCCTTTGATTTCCTGATGCCCCTAGGGCAGGGGTAGGCAACCTCGGCTCTTTTATGACTCGTGGACTTCAACTCCCAGAATTCCTGAGCCAGCACGGCTCAGCTTGGAAACCTCTCCCTTTCCCCTCAGCATGGCTGGCTCAGGAATTCTGGGAGTTGAAGTCCACGAGTCATAAAAGAGCCGAGGTTGCCTACCCCTGGCCTAGGATGCGCTAATAATGCACTGGCAAAAGGCCGTTGCCCCAAGCAACTCTGGAGGAGGCACCTTTCCAAAATGCCAGAATACGTAGACAAGTATTCCGAGAGGTTTGCCATGCCTCCTCCGTCTTTGTCCACACGGGCATAGCGAACACGAGGAGTTGTGTTTCCAAATCTGGAACGTTCCCATTGGGGTTAATCCTGCCCGTGTTCCTTCTTTCCCCCCATCGCTCCCAGACTCTGCAGATGGGGATCTACCACTTCTCCGGCCTCTTTGTCCTCCTTTGCATCGGACTCTGTGGCTCCCTGCTCACCTCCCTCGGAGAACACGTCTTTTACCGACTCATCTTGCCTCGCATTCGGCGCAAGAAGAAATTCAATTATTGGCTCCATACCAGCCAGGTGAGGGATAATCTCGGAGACGTGCGTATCATCTCAGGGTGGAGGGGGGATGTCTCGTTTCGTTCGGAAAGAAAGCAGGAAGTCCTTGACTTACAGCCATTCGCTTAGTTCGAAGTTACAGCAGTACTGAAAAAATGTGACTTATAAGCAATCCTCACATTTATGATTGATTGATTGATTGATAGCCCACCTTTATTACTTTTACAAATAACTCAAGGTGGCAAATGTCTCCAACAAAACTTTCTCCTCCCTGTGAGCTGAGAGAGATTACTGTTGCAGCATCCCTGCAGTCATGTGATGAAAATTTGGGCACTTGGCAACTGGCATGTACTTATGACGGTTGCACTGGTCACGCACTGGGCTCAGGCGTTCACCATTTGTGACCTTCCCAGCCGGTTTCTGATAAGCCAGAGTCAATAGAGGAAACCAGATTTGCTTAACAACCATGATTCACCTAACAACTGCAGTGATTTGGTTAAGAGTCGTGGTGGCGCAGTGGTGAGAAGGCAGTATTGTAAGCTAATTTTGCTGACTGCCGGCTGCCAACAGTTCGGCAGTTCGATTCTCACCAGCTCAAGGTTGACTCAGCCTTCCATCCAAAAAATGTCATAAAATGCAGTCATGTGACTGCAGGACGCCATAAATGTGGCTCGGCTACATGTGCCCAAAGTGCAGTTATGTGCCTGCAGGGAGAGGGGTAACTTCAGACCTTCTAATCCAGGTTGTAGAAAGCCCTGGTGGCGCAGTGCTTAGAAGGCAGTATTGCAGGCTAACTCTACCAACTGCCAGCAGTTCGATCCTGACCAGCTCAAGGTTAACTCAGCCTTCCATCCTTCTGAGGTCGGTAAAATGAGGACCCAGATTGTTGGGGGGCAATAGGCTGAGTCTGTAAACCACTCAGAGAGGGCTGTAAAGCACTGTGAAGCGGTATATAAGTCTAAGTGCTGTTGCTACCGTATTAATAACTGTGGCAAAAAAGATTGTAAAATCGGGTGCAACTCGTTTAATAACTGCCTTGCTTAGCGGTGGAAATTCTTGCGGCAGTTTTGGTCATAAGTCGAAAACTACCTGTTCTAGAGCTCATGTGCTGCTTCTAAGGCTTCCCATAGTTTTCTGTTTGTTTTTACAATCTGAGAAAAGGAGACAGCTTGAGAAAAATGATTTAAATCAGTGGTTCTCAACCTTTTTAATGCCGCGACCCCAACCGGTCGTAAGTCGAGGACTAAACCGGTCATAAGTCGAGGACTAAACCGGTCGTAAGTCGAGGACTACCCAACCGGTTGTAAGTCAAGGACTTTCCCTGCCCGGGAGCGCTGCACATGCGTGGTTCTGGCCCCTGCACCGGCCGAGGCGTAGCTGGCAAGCAGCAGAGATGGAGCAGGCCGACCACCAGCGGGCCCAGCTCAAGGGAGATAAGGCACCCACCGGAAAAGGGGGAAAAAATGGCGGACAAAAAAAATGGCGGACAGCCTTGCTTGGCGACCCCCATGAAATGGTCGATCGACCCCAAATGGGGTCCCGACCCACAGGTTGAGAACCACTGATTTAAATGATTTTAAAAGCATGTGCAGAACCAAGACCATTTATTTATTTATTTATTTATTGCATTGATGCCGCAGTCGAATGACAGATGGGAAGGGCAGGGGCAGGATGGAGGGAAGTGGATTCTGTGGTTAATCAATCAATCAAACGCCTCCACGGTGATGGGAGGAGATATTTTTAAAATGTTGCTAAAATGCGAGATAGAGGCAGCACGAGTTAAAAGTGGCATGATAAAATGGGTGAAACGTTTGAGAGAAATAATTACAGTGGAGCAAAGCCATGAATAATAACAACGTTTGTGCGACTGGGACTCTCCTCCCAATTTTTTTTTAGAAAAGTTATTATTCCCAATTATTTTTCTTCATTGTTACAAATCTCCGGAGCCTTTATTTCTTTGTGATTTTTATATGCATAACCCAGAAAATACACCGGGCTCTAAACATGGGACTGGAGGAACAGAGGCTCAAGAAGCTGAATTTGGAGAAAAGGTAAATTCTTTTCGCATCAGCTGTTCTGAACTGGTTTGCCAACCCAGGCCACATTACAGGTAGGCCTCGTGTGATGCTTGTAAAGCGTCTGGCCCGATTTTATAACTTCCTTCCCTCCTTCCTTCCTTCCTTCCTTCCTTCCTTCCTTCCTTCCTTCCTTCCTTACTTACTTTTTATTATTTATTTGTTTATTTGTTTATTTGTTTATTTGTTTATTTGTTTATTTGTTTATTTGTTTATTTGTTTATTTGTTTATTTGTTTATTTGTTTATTTGTTTATTTGTTTATTTGTTTATTTGTTTATTTGTTTGTTTATTTATTATGGAAGAAGAGAGTTGGAAGGGATCTTGGAGGTCTTCTAGTCCAACTCCCTGCTCGGGCAGGAAACCCTATTTGAGGGGCTGCCACAAAGAAGAGGGAGTCAAGCTATTCTCCAAAGCACCAGAGGGCAAGACAAGAAACGATGGTTGGAAACTAACGAAAGAGAGAAGCAACCTGCAATTAAGGAGAAAGTTCCTAACAGTGAGGACAATTAACCAGTGGAACAGCTGGCCTTCAGAAATCGTGGGCGCTCCATCACTGGAGGTTTTTAAGAAGAGACTAGACATTCACCTGTCTGAAATGGTATCTGTTCTCCAGCTTGAGCAAGGGGCTGGACTAGAAGACCTCCAAGATCCCTTCCAGCTTCTATTCTATTCTATTCTATTCTATTCTATTCTATTCTATTCTATTCTATTCTATTCATTTCAGATAAGTGAATCACCATGGTTATTAAGTGAATGGTCATTAACTGACCCCATTATGGTCATTAACTGACCCCATTATTTGCTATGCATCCTTTTTGCTGAAAACTGAAAGTTTTTTTACAAAAATGTCCTAAATAGTAGTTGCGTGACCGCAGTCATGTAGACTTGTTGCCAAGAGCTGTAAGTTGAGGACTATCTATATGGTTGTCTGAATACAGGTAGTCCTCGAGTTACAACTCATCACTTAGTGACCGTTCAGAGTGACGACCAAGCTTCCTGGGGTAGCAATAGCAATAACACTTACACTTATATACCGCTTCACAGTGCTTTACAGCCCTCTCTAAGCGGTTCACAGAGTCAGCCTATTGGCCCCCAACAATCCGGGGTCCTCATTTTACCAACCTCGGAAGGATGGAAGGGTGAGTCAACCTTGAGCTGGTCAGGATCAAACTGCTGGCAGTTGGTAGAGTTAGCTTGCAATACTGCCTTCTAAGCACTGCGCCACCACGGCTTTCTACAACCTGGATTAGAAGGTCTGAAGTTGCCCCTCTCCCTGCAGGCACATAACTGCATTTTGGGGCACATGTAGCCGAGCCACATTTATGGCGTCCTGCAGCCACGTGACTGGATTTTATGACATTTTTGCCGAAAACAGGCATTTACTTCCGGTTTTTGGCAGAACCAGCTCTTAGCGAACCACAGATTTGCTTAACAACCACAGCATTCGCGCAACGACCACTGCAAAAATGATCGTAAAAATCTGATCAGTCGTGTGGGTGACCCAGTTTATGACCATCACGATCACACCAAGGCTCCATTACCATTGTGACTCAAGAACGACTCGTAATACATGGGTGAGGGATTCTGGGAGTTGGAGAATAGCTTGATTCCCTCTTCTCAGGGGCTGCCCCAAAGAAGAGGGAGTCAAGCTATTCTCCAAAGTGCCTGAAGGCAGGACGAGAAGCAACGGATGGAAACTAATCAAGGAGAGAAGCAACCTAGAACTAAGGAGAAACTTCCTGACAGTTAGAACAATTAACCAGTGGAACAACCTGCCTCCAGAAGCTGTGACTGCTCCAACACTGGAAGTTTTTAAGAAGAGTCTGGACAGCCATTTGTCTGAAATGGTGTAGTGTTCCTGCCTGAGCAGGGGGTTGGACTCGATGACCTCCAAGGTCCCTTCCAACTTTATTATTATTATTATTATTATTATTATTATTATTATTATTATTATTATTATTATTATTATTATTATTATTATTATTATTATTATTATTATTATTATCTTAAAATTGCCAAGGTTGGAGACACATTGGATTATCATGGTTCCATCCTAAATGGTCTGTGTTTCTACTGTTATTTTTTCTGGAATTTGTGCACCTTCTACTGAGCTTACGGTTGCAATTCTTTGCACGTTTTCTTGTGTGTGTGGCTGTAAAGGGATGGCTAAATTGTTGAGACTCCTATTTTTTAAAGAGATGGCTAAATTGTTGAGACTCCTATTTTTTTTTTCTTAAAAAAAAGTGTCAGGGGAGGGGGGGACATCCAGATTTACTTTTTCTCCTCTCTCCTCCTCCAAAGATGCAACCTTCCAAAGCCTCCAGATGAACCCCAGCCGCCCCCCAGCCAGGAGGCCTGGAACAACCTCCGTGGCACAGCAATAAAGAAGGAAGACAAACGGGTGCACTTCGACATTGATAGCGTCCCAGAGGAATCCTCCGAAGACGAGCGAGCAGGGCCCGTGTGGCATTGCATGAACGGCCAGGACCCCCAGCAGGACAGCAAAGAAGCCAAGGAGAAGGAACTGAAGGAGCTGGAGAGCAAAATTGAAGATATGCGTGAGCAGCTGAGGGTCGCCCTGGTACGGAAGAGTGAGCTCATGGTGGCCCTTGGACCACCCCCGAAAGCTCCTCGGCTGCCCCCCGCCCTGAAGGCATTGATCAGGGAGAGCAAGGAGGACAGGTGATGGAATGGAAGGGGGGGGCTCGAGCTGGACTCTGGACTCATTTTCCTGGTGAAGAATGCCAGTGCGAAGAGCCAAAACCGTGAAGAATAGATACTGGTCGGGAGATGGTTTGTTTTTTCCTAGCTTTCCTTGCCTCCCCCCAGATCAGTTTCCATCCAAGGGGCCATCGTGGGTTGCTGGTCACCCTTATCTGCATGTGGAAAGTCCCACTTAATCCATGTCCATTGAAAAATCCACCAGGATGAGAAAGATGGTGGCAGAGTGGTTGACAAGCAGGCAGGACTAGATACGTTCGGAATCCGAATTATTGATTCATAAATCTTCTAAGTTACCTTCACGGGTCCATCTTCAGTAGGCTGATCGTGACTTTCTGTTCTGTGAGGTCCCGTTGCTGAATTCTGGCACAGGCTTCTCAGAGACTTAGAAGGGGCGCACTTCTTGAGCTTCCGCTAGTCTCTTGAACCTTAGTAGACAGACACAATTTCTAGGGAGCTTCTAAGAACAGGAACTGCTGAATTAAGAGAAGGCTGGGAGAAGGCTAAACCTTCTCATATTCTGGAGAGCAGATTGTTTAAATAATTGTAATAATTGTAATAATAGTTGCAACGTCTCTGCCAGGGAGCCAGGAGCTTGTTTACTGACCACAGCCAGCTAGTCTCCAGGCTGCATAGCCCAAATTGTGGGCAGAGGCGTAGCGTGGGGGCTGCAGGGGGGGCCGGCCGCACCGGGCGCAACATCTGGGGGGGCGCGCTCGCACTCGTAGCTCTCTGCCCCTTCCTGTGCGAATCCGATCCGAGCCGCCGGATCACCGCCCACTGTGGAGGGAGGGGGGGGCGCAGGGGGGGGCGCAAATTCGCGGGGGGGGCGCAAATTACTTGCCTTGCCCCGGGTGCTGACAACCCACGCTATGCCACTGATTGTGGGGCTTGAGTTCAGTTAGCCACATATCAGGTGCAGCCATAGCTAAGTGGAGTTGGGGGGAGGGGCAGGCATTCACTTCCTGGCATCCTCAACAGAGTTTGCTGGATTGATCTTGGAGAAGCTTTTGGAAGACAGGGTAGACAGTGTTGAAGCAAAGGATGCAACATTCCAGCTGATGGGGTGCTTTTCTGATGTTAGCTGGAGGCGTCATCATTTAGTGGTACAGCCCAAAGCTGGTGAAGGAGCACATGGAACAAGCAGAAGGGAGACTTAATTCTTGGAGAGAGGTCTGTTTACATGGAAGGAGCAATATCCCAGCAGTTGGGAGACCCTGGGAGGCATCCCATGGGACAGGGCAACCAAAGATTGCAATAGGTCAGTGATGGCGAACCTTTTAGAGACCGAGTGCCCAAACCGCAACCCAAAACCCACTTATTGATCGTAAAGTCCCAGGGCCGCATCAGCATTGTGGTGCCCTCGGGGTGGGAGGCAGGGAGGTGCCTCTGAGTGCCGCCTCTGGCACGCAAAAACTGGGGGCGCAAAAATGGGCCACTGTGCTGCAAGGTGCAAAAACAGCCGCTGCTGCACTGCGGGGTGCAGATACAAGGCGCTGCACCACACAAGAATGGGGCAGGGCTAGTGAGTATCATGCAGGCACTAGCCCCACCCCATTTGCAGTGCGTGCGTGCTCGCGGCCCCGTGCGTGCATGCATGCATATAAAATACTTCCCCCTCCCTTTTCTTCCAGTCCACCAATCGACAATGGTTGGTGACCTCTGCTCTACCACCTCTACTCGAGCTTGCTAGTCGACTGCTTCCCCTTCTTTGTGCTGAGCAGGGCTCCTGGTCCAGACGGCGGTGGTGGCCTGATGGACCTGCTACTGGTGGCGGTGGCACGCGTGCCACAGGTTTGCCACCACTGACACGCGTGCCATAGGTTTGCCACCACTGCAATAGGTCGTGTAATGACATCATCAAAGTGGACAGAAGTAGGATTCCTGGAGGAGAGGGGAGGGGAGGGGAAGGGAGAGAGAGAGAGGAGAGGTGGGGAGACACATTGGATAAGCTTAAAAGAAAATGTATATGCCCTTGGGGCATATTTATTATTCCCTCCGTCGTCCTGATTTTATTTCTCAGTAATTTTCCACCAAAATTTGGCTGTGTAATTTTGAGAGGGTGGGCCTAAAGAATAGCTTCAGAGGGACCTGCCAATCTCTCATTTGCCCTGATCTCAGCAGGGGCTGATTTGATAGAAAAGCTTCGGCCAATTGGACTCAGGACAAGGCAGAGGGACTCCGTGCTTCCCTCCTCTCCCCTCAGCCAGTTCTGGACGATAACAAGGAGAGAGCAGCCTTCCTTGAAATGGATGGAAGTTTAGCAAAGAGAAACCCAACCTAGAACTAGGCCAGGGGTAGGTAACCTGGGCTCTTTTATGACTCGTGGCCTTCAACTCCCAGAATTCCTGAGCCAGCCATGCTGAGGGGAAAGGGAGAGGTTTCCAAGCTGAGCCATGCTGGCTCAGGAATTCTGGGAGTCCATGAGTCATAAAAGAGCCAAGGTTGCCTACCCCTGGACTAGACCAGGGCTTTTCAACCTTTTCACCCATTGTACCACCTTTAGGATATGGCAGCATCCGAGTACCACCAGTCGCCTAGCAAGGTGTCAAAAACTTGATAACCAAAAAAAAAAAAAAGGAAAAAAGTGATAGTACAGATAGTCCTCGACTTACAACAGTTCGCTTAGTGACTGTTCGAAGTTACAATGGCACTGAAAAAAGTGCCCCCCAAGCCACAGCCGAGCAAGACACCTGCCTGCCCACCTGGCAGCGCTCTTCCTCCTGTCCGAGGTTTTCATTGTTGTGAGCATTTCTGTTGAGGATTGACAGTGGAGGTGGGGTGGGGGGTGTTTGGTTTTTATTCCCGTCTGCTGGGTGGTTGCAGCAGGTTTTGGTCATGTCACATGACCCTGGGACACTGTGACCGTCATAAATATGAACCAGTTGCCATTCATCTGAATGTAAATCACAAGACCCTGGACATAAGGCAACATTCCAGTTGATTGGTGCTTCTTCAGGACTCAGCAAGAGTCTGGCGCTGATCCTGGCGCTTCCACCGAGCCCTGACAGTCCCGAAGAAGCACCGATCAGCTGGAAAGCGGCACTGATCCTGGCGCTTCCGCTGAGCCCTGACAGCCCTGCAGCTCCAGCCATCTCTCGCTCAGGCTTGTGCGGTGCTGCCACCGGTTCAGCTCATTCCCCTCCCCCGCTACCACTTTTCTAGGATGGTCGCATACCACCTGCCAGGTGCCAATGTACCACGGGTGGTACCCGTACCACTGGTTGAAAAGCCCTGAAATAGGGAGACACTTCTTGACAGTGAGGACAATTAACCAGTGGAACGGCTTTGCCTTCAGCAGTTGTGGGTGCTCCATCACTGGAGGTTTTTAAGAAGAGACTGGACAGCCATTTGTCCGGAGTGCTATAGGATCTCCTGGGGTCCTCTCCTGATATTCCAGGAGAACAAAACTCAGAATCCCAATCAAAGCTTGAGAATATGGGAGCTGCCATCTCCAACACATCAAACGGGCACAAGAAGGGATGAATAAGCAGAGCAGCTACCAACTGGAGTCACTCCGTTTAAGGCAGCCTCAGGGTTCGCTTTTTGTATCTGGCCCCGGAATTTTTTTTCTTCCTGACTTTACCAGCAAACTGGCAGAGTCTGAAAATGTTTACAGGTGGTCCTTCACTTATGACTGTAATTGAGCCCTGAATTAGTCATAAGTAGTTGCGGTCGTAACTGGAGGCAACCTATGACCAGACCTGATTTTTGTCTACATTTTTTTGCAGCCATCATTAAGCAAACAGTGCGGTCATTAAACGATTCAATTTTATCTGATGAGGGTTTTTTTGTTGGAAGCTGGAAGTAAATGCCAGAAATCATCAAAACACACTGCAAATCATGCCCACGTGACTGCGGGATGCTGCAAACAGCCATAAAGATGAGTCAGTCGTCAAATGCCCAAAATGCAATTATGTGATTGTAAGTTTGTGTCTGTGTGTGTGTGTGTGTGTGTGTGTAGCTGTTGTAACTTTGAAAATGGGTCAGAAATAGCGTTTTGGAAGGTCCATCATAACTCTGAACACACATTAAACAACCGGTCATAAATTACCAAGGATTACCGATATTGCTATGGGATTGCACTGGTGGGCTCCAACTGTCCTTAGAAATTTCCCCCTTTTAATTAGGCAAAAAATCAGTGTAAAATATTCTTATTTTTGGTGGGCAGAAAGCCAACGGGAGGGGGGTCTGAAATCCCATTTGTCCTCTGAACATTGGCCAGTTGGGGGGCAGAGCAAGAAAATTATAGAGCCCAGTGAATAGCACCTTATCACGGAAAGTACAGTAGAAAATCAAACTGGGAGAGAGAAGAGAGGGGTTTGAATATGTTTTGTCTTCTCCTTTATAAAATATGCAGTGCACCTTCAGGATCTTACCTGCAGCTCAGGTTCAGCAAAGGTTTCATTCAGGTGAGCTCTGGGGAAAATGGATGAGATACTGCAGAGCTGGGCTATAGCACATTTCACACATAGCAGAGATTTGCTGTATCCAGTTTGGCTTAGGTGCAATTTCTTTATGTAGGTTAACAGTCTGCCAACTCGTGAAGCCTTTTCTGTTTAAGTTGCTGGGATGGGAAGAGGTTTTTGCGGATTGGAAGGAACCACGTTCTGATCTAGCAGCTTAGTTTTAACAAGCTGAGCTTTTGATTGTCAAATGAGAATTGGAAGAACTTTGCATTGTAGCTCAGGTTTTTTCGGATCAGAGAGCAACTAAGACTGTTCCTGAAAAAAAAAATCTCTTTTTCTTGATAGTATTATTTATAGAAAACATGGATCAAGCCCTGGTTCTCCATCGTGATTTTCTGCAAACTAACATACTTCTATTTGAGGAAAAGGAGACTGTAGCTCCTCATGTTTCCCCATTGCTGTCAATTGTATTTTTGCTTTTTTTATTTTGCAGCAAGGGAGACTGTTGGTAAGTTAATGAACCAATTTGCATTATGTATTATTTAACCTATTGTACTCCTGGTAATATACAGGTAGTCCTCAACTTATGTCCAACATCTTCATTGTTAAGCGAGACAGTTGTTGAGTATTGCTCCATTTTATAACCTTTCCTGCCACAGTTATTAAGTGAATAACTGTAGTTAAGTTGGTAACGCAGTCATTAACCACTGACTTTGCTTGTTGAAAGCTGGCTGGGAAGGTTATAAGTGGTAATCACATGACCCTGGGACACTGCAACTGTCATAAGTACATGCCAGTTGCCAAGCATCCAAATTTTGATTACGTGACCACAGGGATGCTGCAAACATGTGAAAGATGGTCATAAGTCACTTTTTTTAGTGCCTTTGTAGCTTTGAATGGTCACTAAACAAATGATTGTTTAATGGTTGTGAAGTCAAGGGCTACTTGTAGCAAAGATTCTCAAGTTTATGGGCAGGAGGATTTCAGACTTGCTGTTTCTGTATATTTTAATACTGGATTTTCCTGTTCATCTCTACCAGTGACTTGGCAAGCCTATTTTAACAATGGGCTCAGCTTATAAGCCAGCAACTCTACAAGAGCAATTAGAAAGTATCGGCCTATTACCAAAAAATCCTGAATCCTGTATAGTCATTTAAACTCTCCTGGCTTCTGAATTCTCCTTGTTACTGGAGCACATTCTGCTTCAAATCTCTCTCATCTATATTTAGGCAATTTAAAGATCGTGCACGGCCTTTCAACCAGCCTGCAGCTTTCCTAATTGAGAATGGATAATACGCAGGATTCAGAATGAATTTTTAAGAAAGGTTTAGAAATTCAGAAGCACAGCTTAAGTCAAGCAAAACCCAGATAATGATGATAAAGTTGGAAGGGACCTCGGAGGTCATCTAATCCAACCCCCTGCTCAGGCAGGAAACCCTATACCATTTCGGACAAATGGCTGTCCAGTCTCTTCTTAAAAACTTCCAGTGTTGGCGCATTCACCGCTTCTGGAGGCAGGTTGTTCCACTGGTTAATTGTTCTAACTGTCAGGAAGTTTCTCCTTAGTTCTAGGTTGCTTCTCCCCTTGATTAGTTTCCATCCGTTGCTTCTTGTCCTGCTTTCAGGCACTTTGGAGAATAGCTTGACTCCCTCTTCTTTGTGGCAGCCCCTGAGATACTGGAACACTGCTATCATGTCCCCCCTTGTCCTTCTGTTCATTAAACTAGACTTACCCAATTCCAGCAGCCGTTCCTTATATGTTTTAGCCTCCAGTCCCCTGATCATCTTTGTTGCTCTTCTCTGTACTCTTTCTAGAGTCTAGAGTTTAGGGATTAATGGAGTAGCTCGTGGCTATTACGAAACCCAAAGATTTCTTGTATTATTTAATGTTAAGGAAGGGCATGTGACAGGTTGAGAACTTGGGTCTGCAAGAACTCAGCTGAAGCAAAGCAGGAGAAACCTGTGAGATGAAAGCTCCTTCTCAATTCCAAGAGAGCTTTTCCCAGTCAAAGAGGTAGCAGTGAGCTGTAATAACAAACAAGCAAAAAGCAAAACAGATACTATCTTTTTTTCAGCTGAGCTAGAGAGAGGCACCGTCATCAATCTCAACTCTGCCTTTCATAAGTCTTATTTAAATCAGCTTTTTTTCTTTAGAACCCTGTCGGGAGTCCTATTTCATTCTGGGCAAGAGAAGCCTGGCCCTATAATTGACTAAATCAGCTTGGCCATGCGCACAACCATCGTTAGAAGGCAGATTCGTATTACAACTGTGCAGATCTCAAGTTAAAAGACAAAATCTGAATTCAGGGCACACACAGGTCCTTGTGTATCAGGGTCACCTTATGCTAAATGTCTTCCTTCTCACAATTACACAGCAGCAGGGGTGGGCAATCACATCAGTCCAGGGCAAAGTGCAAATGCTTTAATGTATCCCAGCAGGCGTTGTATGTGCGTGGCAAACACAGAATTTGCAATTTGAGTTCATCTTTGCACAGCCGTCCTTCATACACGTAAAACCAAGGTTATGCTGTTCACCGTTTTAAGTATTTTTTTTCTTTCATAAAGCAGGAACAGGTTGGAAACCAAAGAAATACAATAGATGTGCCTGAGTGTTTCCATAGGGCCTCTTAAGAGTTGACGTTTTCCCACAGACTATCTAGTGCAGCGGTTCTCAACCTATGGGTCGCGACCCTATTTGGGGTCGATCGACCATTTCACGGGGGTCGCCAAGCAAGGCTGTCCGCCATTTTTTTGTCCGCCATTTTTTTCCCCTTTTCCGGCGGGTGCCTTACCTCCCTTGGGCTGGGCCAGCTGGTGGTCGGCCTGCTCCGTCTCTGCCGCTTGCCAGCTACGCCTCGGCCGGCGCAGGGGGCGGAACCACGCATGCGCGGTGCTCCCAGGCAGGGAAAGTCCTTGACTTATGACCGGTTGGGTAGTCCTCGACTTAACCGGTTTAGTCCTCGACTTATGACCGGTTTAGTCCTCGACTTACGACCGGTTGGGGGTCGCGGCATTAAAACGGTTGAGAACCACTGATCTAGTGTGAGGCAGTTTATAAATCTTACAAATAAATTAAAACCAAATAAATACTTTCAAACACCAGGTATCAATCCCGAAGCCCAATTTTTCAAAAGGAATTTGCTTGAAAATAAAGCTGGGATGGTTCTTGGATATGCAATCAAAGTTTAAATACTTCTGACAGGTTTACATCATCAGCCACGCTGGGGTTTGTCTTTGGTATTTATTTTTGTGCAATGCAAATGTAAGCGATATCGCAAAAGGTCTTAGTTATATGCAGAACAGTCTTCCAAAATTTGATGCCCTTCAAGACGTTTTGGGCCCCAATTCCCATCTCTGCCAGCCCATAATGTTTGGAAATGATGGGAAGTATAGTCTCCCAGATCTAGAGGGGGCACGAATTGGGAGAATGCTGAATTGAGCTACTGTTCATTTTTATATAAAAAAAACCCCTTGTCCTCTCCATTTTATTTACTTTAAAAAAAATTGATGGGTTAATAATAGACTTAAGAATCAAAAGAGGAACATTTTCACGCTTTTAGAAAAATAAAATGATGTTTTTTTTCTCCTTTCTTAGTTATATTCTGGAAACTCAAACTTTGTTTTGAATTTTCTCCTCCCCAAAGAATCCTGTACTCTCTCACAGCTCAATATCTGGGGTGGGGAATGGAAAAAATAAATTCAGGTGGATGCTCCAGTTCAGGGAATATTTTGCGATCTGATGAATAGAGGCCTTTTCAGAGAGATGAGTTGATATATTAAGAAGATTGATATGGCTTCTCCAGTAGGAGTTTGCAATATATTGCCAGCTGAAGGTCGCACTTGGCCTTTTAGCGCTAAGACTAGGTCAGGCCTCCAAGACAGATGGTGCCAGTCCAAGACCTGGGTGAAGCCAGCACAAAATTTAAATCATCTCTAATTAAAAGTAAAATGAGAGAAACGTCCCATTTCTCTCGTATTAAAATGGCAATCTGGCGGTAAACCACTGGAGCCCTGTTTTCCTGAGCCTTATTCTCAACCTCTGGAGAGGGGCTGAATTCCAGCATGCAGGGTGAAAGCGGGAGGCCTAGACTAGCAATGCTGAGCAGAAGACGGAAGCCATTCATTTGGGGAATGGGCAAATCCACTGGCCAGAACAAGTGAAATATTACAAATTGTAAAGGAAACGCAGCTCTCCAGATCTTCCTACCAGGAACAGCTGAACCTCTCCTGGTTGCTGTTAATTTCGCTACGGCGCCGGCACTTGTAACCCCTCCTCCCCGTATCCCCCGCCAAAGGGTATGACTGACGACGAGGAAAGAAGGAACAAATAACGATTAAATACAGTATTTATACAGTATACTATATATATATGTATATATATATATGTACACTCATACAAACATTTTGTACATTAAACAGAATGAACTCTAGTCGTGCGGTTGAGTTTGATTCTCTTTCTTCCACTCAATTCTGCCTCTTCCTCCCCAAAAACCTCAGAAACGGACAGGCCCAAAGTCTGACCAGTTAGAAGAGTCTTCGGTGACCGATCTCCGATCTGGGTAGAGAATTGGCACACTGCCAAGAACTCAACTAATCTATTGCACAGGAATTGGTCATCCTCACTGGGGGAAGGGGAAGCACTGGCCTGCCATTTTCCAAATATATTTTTTTAAAATTTCCAAACCCAGCCCTGGGCAGTCCACTTGCACCCCGGACAGATCTGCCCTCAGCCTCTCTCTGTCTCCTGAGGTTACCTCTCCCAAAGATTTGATTCTTGCTCAGGAGGTCATAGAGGGGAGTGGTGGGGGGTCAGGAACCCAGGGGTCTGCTCAGCTTCCTACTGCTCAAACCCAGCCCCCCCAATCAGTCCTCCCCCTGGCCAGATTTGGGGAAGTCTAGAGAAGGCACTCGGGAACACCGTTCCAAAGCCAACCTACGAAAACTGGCTGCCAAATGGCTGCTCCCAGTTGATAGAAAGCAGCTTGATTCTGGAAAGGAAGAACGGCGAATCCTGTAGTGGTCATGCTGGGGGAGGCAATTCCCTCGGTGCATGCGAAGGCGTCGGGCTGAAATCCTATCAACTGGACAATGCAATCACCCTCATTTAAGTGCATAAGCAGCAGCTAATGGGAACTCTTCAGATGAACTGACAAAAAGAAAAACTCACTTTTCAGCCATTCCTCTGGCTCTAAGGCAAGGGGTCTTCAAACTTGGCCCTTTTATGACTTGTGGACTTCGACTCCCAGAATTCCTCAGCCAGGCACGCGTGCCTGGCTGAGGAATTCTGGGAGTCGAAGTCCACAAGTCATAAAAGGGCCAAGTCTGAAGACCCCTTGCTCAGTCTAAGGCAGTGTTTCTCAACCTTGGCAACTTTAAGACAATGCGGACTTCAACTCCCAGAATTCCCCAGCCAGCAGAATTCTGGGAGTTGAAGTCCACAGGTCTTAAAAGTTGCCAAGGCTGAGAAACACTGCTCTAATGCATCACTGTCAGTCCATTTTTTTTTTTGGCTCCTCTTTTTTTAAACTCTTTAAGTGCAATTCTCTGCTTGGCATTTGAAAGCGTTAACTCCACACCAACTCAGAACTGTCGTAAGCCTCTCTGTCCATCCAGCCATCTCACACGAGTGCAAAGGGGCCACCACCTCAGCGTTCCCGTTTTTGCCCGTCACTGGACTCTTCCCACTTGGAGCGGGTGGGGAAAACAATCTGAGGTAATCAAAACGGCAAAGAAAGCTAAGGCTCCAATCTTTTCCTCAGGGTAGGCCTCCACGGTTGCGTGAAGAAAAGGATCTGGGTTGAAGGATGGGGAACGTGGGGGGGGGCAGAAATGGGACAAGATACTTCCCCCCTCCCAAGCCTGTCGTATTACTTAAATAATCTTCTACAACCCTCTTTAGACAAAAATGAGAGAAATTAACATGGCGTTTATAGATGCAGTCCAAACGATACAAAGGATTTTTTTTTTTTTTAAAGGACTCAATTATTTAAGACCTCTCAAATAACAATTCCCGTGGATAATCCTGGAGCCAGTTCATGCCAACTTTCCATGCTGCGCCTTCTGCTCGAGGATCCATTTTTCTTTATAATCGCACCGGCCACCCGCCCAATTCCGAGTTGCATCCAAAAGATTTTTGTCATGATACCCATTTCCCCCCACCCTCCCCCGGCGTTTCTAAGCACCCTTTCAGACAAAACTGAATGCAAACAACAAGGGTCTAAATGCAAAAATTAAGATCTCCAGCAGATACCAAGAGGGAGTCCCATGATTCCATGCAGTCTGGGAAATTGGAGAGTGGGGGTGGAGATGAGAAACTGGGTCTTAACGCAATTCACTGAGAGAGAGATGCAGAAACCGCTTCTTGCAAAAAGAGTCGGATTCCGATGCAGGGACTGACATCTACAATCGCTTCCCCCTCTTTTTTATTCAGCTTTTTTTTTCCTTTCCTGATACCTGGAAGGTGGGAGGAGAAGAGCACTCTCTCTCTCTTCATCTTACATTCTAGCTCTGCCTCTTTCTTCTCTAAGAGGAACTTGATACGGAGGACAAATTATGCAGTCAGAAAGCCATCCGGTCTCCTACAGAGTCAGGAGTTCCGGAGAAGCAGCAGCTTTGCGGGGATCAGGAGATCGTACTTTCTGGGGACAGCAGCGTGGGATCTTTCTCGGCAAGATCTTCAGATGCCGGACTCAGGAGCCCCCTGAAAGCTGAATCTTGCGAGGAGTCCGTCTTCAGAGGCTCGGCTCGGCCCGGTGAACTCTCCGAGGGCTGGGGAGTACCTTCCAGCTCTGAATGGGCCGTAGCAGGAGGTGTATTGGTCACAGAAGTCCCAACGGGTGACGTGGGCTCAATAGTAGCAGAGCCCACTTCCGTACGGTCACTACTAAACAAACTTTGGGTCATCGTGTTCGGAGCGGGCTCCGGGTCCTGCAAAGTCCCGCCACCAGTCCCCACTGCTGGAGTGGCCCTGGAGTCCAAGAAAGAACTGCCCAGGTTGGACAGAAAGGAGGCCTCTGTGATGACAGCTGCTGTCTCTGCCACCCAATTCAAGTCATTCCCCAGGGAGACGCCAGGGCTGGAGGCCGGGGGAATGTGGCCTTCTCCGGAAGCCAGGAAGCCATCTCCTGCCCCAGCCGTGCTGGCGTCCAGGTGGGGCTGCTGCTCGGCCGAATTGGTTGCCGCAACAGTGGTGTTGTTGTTGAGGTTGTCCTGGAGAGCGGTCTGGGTCCCCACCTGCTGGTTCTGGAGCAGCATCTCCTGGATCCGGATCTGTTGGAGGATGGCTGGCAACTCGTAGTGGTGGAAAAAATAGATCATGGAATGCTGCCAGGGAGGGGAGGGGGGGGAAGAGAGGAGCAAGAGGAAAGAAACGCCTTAATGACTGGGCTGAGCAAGAACGTTCTCCCCTCTCCCCCCCAAAAAAAATAATAATAATAATGTGTAAATCAATTGCACCTCCTCAAGCTTTAAAGAGAACCAGTATGGTGTGGTGGTGAAGGTGCCAGGCTAGAAACTGGGAGAGAAGGAGTTCTAGTTCTTCCTTAGCCTAGAAAGCCAGCTAAGTGCTTTCTTAAGAGGCCTGTTGACAGAATGGTTAGAACAGTGTTTCTCAACCTTGACAATTTTAAGGCATGTGGACTTCAACTCCCAGAATTCCACAGCCAGCATTGCTGGCTGTGGAATTCTGGGAGTTGAAGTCCACATGCCTTAAAATTGTCAAGGTTGAGAAACACTGGGTTAGAAGGAAGTACGGGCAGGCTAACTCTGCCCACGGCCAGCGGTTCGATCCTGATCGGCTCAAAGTTGACTCAGCCTTCCATCCTTCCGAGGTTGGTAAAATGAGGACCCCAGATCGTTGGGGGGCAAGAGGCTGACTCTGTAAAACTGCTTAGAGCAGAGGTCTCCAACCTTTGGGGCACCAGGGATTGGTTACGCGGAGAGAGGTTTTTCCACGGATCGGAGGGGGCGTGGTTTTGTGTGTTGCCTGCATCCCGCGGATGGGGCTTTGCTTGTTTGTGCGGACCGGTTGCTGGCATGCCACAGCCCAGTATCGGTCCACGGACCCGGGGTTGGGGACCCCTGGCTTAGAGAGTGCTGTAAAGCAATGTTCCTCAACCTTGGTGACTTGAAGATGGGTGGACTTCAACTCCCAGAATTCTGGGAGTTGAAGTCCACCCATCTTCAAGTCACCAATGTTGAGGACACACTGCTGTAAAGTACTGTGCAGCGGTATATAAGTCTAAATGCTATTGCTAAGTGACTTTGGATTAGTTAGTCCCTCTCTTTCAGCTCAGCCCATCTCAAAGGGCTGTCCTCTTGGGAAAATAACAAGTAGGAGCGTTACATGTGCCTCCTTGAGTTGTGGAAAATGAAGATGGGAATCACACTGCCATCCACGTAACTCAGAGGCTGTTAAGAAAGGCCAAATTCCCTACGCTGCATGAAATATACCATCAGTTGACCGTATGAAACATGCCCATTTCTGCTCCAACTCCATTAAAAGCAGCTGGTGAAGACCGAGTGGGATCCGTGCCAGCAAAATGAGACCACCAGCCTGCAATCCTAACCATCTTTCCTGAATTCCCCCGCCAGCTGTTCTTTTGGCCTTGCGGTGGTTCCCCAAAAGAAAGCAGCACAGCCAAATTTTTTGGTTAAGATGGGGCAAATTGTTGCCAGAATATTCTCTACCAACTACCCCTGCCTTGCCTTTTTTGTTCAGATAAAATATAGATTTTTATCTTTTACCAGGGTCTAGGTATTCGGGAAGACACAATGATACCCTGGATAATTTCTGAGCTTTCAAATATACGTTATTTGCATACAGGTAGTCCTCGACTTACAACAGTTCATTTAGTGACCGTTCAAAGTTACAACTGCCCTGAAAAATGTGCCTTATGAACCATTTTTCACAGTTACGAACTTTGCGGCATTCCCATGTGATCAAAATTCAGATGCTTGGCAACTGATTCCTATTTATGACCGTTGCTGTGTCCCAAGGTCATGTGATCACTTTTTGCGAGCTTCTGACAAGCAAAGTCAATGGGGAAGCCAGATTCAACCGGGTTACTAACTTATTAACAACTGTGGCAAGAAAAGTTGTAAAATGGGACAAAACTTACCGAACAAATGTCTCACTTAACAACGGAAATTTTGGGCTTCGTTGTGGTTGTAAGTCGAGGACTATCTGTACTTGAAAGCAAAAGAACTAGAAACTTGGCAAACAACACTGTTTGAAATAGTATTTTCTCAGGAAGGCCAAAGTCTAGAATGGTTCTCTCTTTTGAAGTCTGTTAGGATTTGGGGGTTCACACAATGCCGTAAGAACTACGGTTAGAGCCAGCAGCGTACCTGTATGAAAAGCCACGAAGTTACCAAGGCTAAACTGCTATATTGCCCATTGAAACGATAATGGTAGGCATAAAAGGCAAAGTGGTACAAGTAGAAAAACCTGGAGAGAAAAGGAAATATAAATATGCACGCACACACATTTACACGCAATACTGACACAGTCCAGTTTGCCTCCATCCTTCCTTTTTGAACATAAAAGGGTTGTATTTTTTCCCCCCTTCGTTTCAAAGGAAATGTGTAAAAGTGAACCGATGAGAAACAGCCCATGTGCTGTAATCAGTGAGGGAGGATAATCAGGGAAGGGAAAGGGCAACGATGCCACTGTGAGGTCGAAGTGGTTGGGAGAAGATGCCGGAGTGTCAGGGGTTTAAGGCAGGGGTCTTCAAACTTGGCCCTTTTACGACTTGTGGACTTCAACTCCCAGAATCCCTCAGACAGGCATGCTGGCCGAGGAATTCTGGGAGTTGAAGTCCACAAGTCGTAAAAGGGCCAAGTTGGAAGACCCCTGGTTTAAGGAGTCAAACTTATATATTAACCAGAATATCAAGAGGTCTCCAATCTGAAAAAAAATGAGCTCAACGCCTGACACTACAGACAGACAATCCGACAGGCAAGGTGGAGGCAGCTGAATATCTAAGTCAGTGTTTCTCAACCTTGACAATTTTAAGGCATGTGGACTTCAACTCCCAGAATTCCATAGCCAGCATTGCTGGCTGTGGAATTCTGGGAGTTGAAGTCCACATGCCTTAAAATTGTCAAGGTTGAGAAACACTGATCTAAGTGCTGCTCTAAATTGGGGGTGGACATTCTATGATTCCTTATGTTGCTTTTCTGAAAAATCTTAAAAGCCGCTTTGGTCTAGTGCAGGGGTAGGCAACCTTGGCTCTTTTATGACTCGTGGACTTCAACTCCCAGAATTTCTGAGCCAGCCATGCTGAGGGGACAGGGAGAGGTTTCCAAGCTGAGCCATGCTGGCTCAGGAATTCTGGGACTTGAAGTCCACGAGTCATAAAAGAGCCAAGGTTGTCTACCCCTGGTCTAGTGGTTAAGGGACCAGGCTAAAAACCAGGAGACCATGAGTTATAGTCCCTCATTAGACCTGAAAGCTGGCTGGGTGACTTTGGGCCAATCTCCAGGAGACGGTGAGTTCTAGTTCTGCCTTAGACATTGAAAACTGGCCGGGTGACTTTGGGCTAGTCACTTTCTCTCAACCCAGCGTACTTCACAGAATTGTTACTAGGGGGAAAATAGGAGTAGGAAGGAGTATTAGGTGTATTTGTTGCCTTGAGCTATTTAAAAAATAATAAAGGTGGGATTTAAAAAAAACCTTTTAGGAAAGCCCTTAGGCACAATAGATTGTCTATTCTGCCCATTCTGACTCCTCCAAAAATGTTTAAAAGCCCCCCCCCTGCCTTGCTTCCCAAAGGTTGCCCATCTCTGGTCCAGGGACTCCCCTGGCCTCTCCTGGCCTGAGTCAAGTCCCAGGTTCGTACCTCAACCAGTGCCTCTTGCTCGTGTTGGTATGGCAGCAAATTGCGTCGTACTGGTCGGCCAGCCACACAATGAGGATGATGTAGAAGGCCGTGGTGGTGTCATTGAAGAACTCGGACATGATGGCCTCCATGCCTGTTTTGAAAGGGAAGAAAAGGAAGAGAACATCGACACGCTGTCTGAGAGGTTCTCGCCCTCCATATTTCTCAACTCAAAGGTGAGGCCTCCTTGCACCAGTGAAACCTTTGCAACACAGAGACTGGCTTGAAATCCACAGACTGAGCTCTGCGTAACTTGCAGAAAACTGGAAGCTCTGCATTCATCTTTAAGGAGAAATGTCTCCAGTCCTTCGGAAGATATTTCTTCAATGTGATGGGTTGAGGCAGTTGACATCTCCAAAAGCAGACAGGCAGTTGAAGGATCCTTCAGTAGGCTGGAAAAGGTGTGTGTGTGTGTGTGTGTGTGTGTGTGTGTGTGTGTGTGTGTGTGTGTGTGTGTGTGTTCTACAGCAGTCTTCTTAACTCTGGAGACTTGAAGTTGTGTGGACTTTAACTCCCAGAATTCCCAAGTCAGCAATTCTGGGAACTGAAGTCCACACATCTTCAAGTGGCCAAGGTTGAGAAACACTGTTCTATAGTCAGCTGTCAATTAAATATTAAATAACAAATAAATAAGCAGAACCAAGGAAAGACTGACTGGCAAAGTGGTGGGTTACTTCCAGCCAATAGGGGTTATCTGCCCCTTCCCCCACCAATGTTGTTTCTTTCTGAGGTGGTCTCCTTACCTACTAAAGCTAAGATGACGGTCAGCAAAGGAGCTGCGGGGAAGGCGATTGTCATGTTCATTTCCAGCATCTGTAACAGGTCCACTGGAAAGGGGAAAGGTAGCAACATTCAAAAGACAGCAGTCAGGCAAGAGACTAGTTCATTTTTCTTGGCCTATGGCAGAGGTAGGCAACCTTAGCTCTTTTATGACTCGTGGACTTCAACTCCCAGAATTCCTGAGCCAGCCATGCTGAGGGGAAAGGGAGAGGTTTCCAAGCTGAGCCATGCTGGCTCAGGAATTCTGGGAGTTGAAGTCCACGAGTCATAAAAGAGCCAAGGTTCCCCACCCCTGGCCTATGGGATGATCCGGGAACATAGCCTATGACCACAAGTCAAATGGGGTCCCAGGTAAAAGAATTTAGAGAAGCACTGCTGAGCAGAGTTAAGAATATAGGGCACAGCTGTCCCATCCAGATGTGCTGAGCTATAGTCCCCTATTCCCAAGTTCAAGGCATGTAACTAACCACTTAGTGGTAGGGTAGAGGCTCTACAGGTCAAAGCCAATGTATATTCCAGAATATATTCCAGAACATACACTGCCAAGATTCTAACCGAATGTCTTAGAAAGCAACGTCTGATTTCAGGTGCCTGACTAAGAAGCCATCATTCGGCATTAACAAGGAAAAAAATATCTCAATTTCAGCATCTCCTACTTCAGGGTTTCTCAACCTTGGCAACTGGAAGGTGTATGGACTTCAATTCCCAGCATGCCCCAGCTAGCCAGAATTCCCCAGCCAGCTCAGTAAAGTAGGACAGCGTTTCTCAACCTAATCAACTTGAAGATGTATGGACTTCAACTCCCAGCATTCCCCAGCCAGCTCATTTAGCTGGAATGCTGGGAGTTGAAGTCCACACATCTTCAAGTTGATTAGGTTGAGAAACGCTGTCCTACTTTACAAATAGTCCTTGACTTAAAACCATTTGTTCAGTGACGGAAGTTACAACGCCACTGGGGGGAAAAAAGGGGACTTATAATTGCGATTACAATCACTGCAGCGTCCCCACAACCACATGTTCAAAATTCAAGCACTTGACAACCAGCTTCTGTTTTTACAATGGTTGTAGCATCCCAGGGTCACGTGACTGCCATTTGTGACCTTCCCAGCTGACTTCCAACAAATAAAGTCAACTGGGGGAAGCTCGAGTTGCTTAACAGCTATGTGATCCACTTAACAACTGCAGTGATCTCCTGAACAACCGTAGCCAAAAAAAGGTCATAAAATCAGACACGGCTCACTTCATAATTCCACTGCATAGCATTGGAAATTCTGACCCCCAATTGTGGTCATAAGTCAAGGACTATCTGTATAAAAGTCTGCTTATAAACATTAGCTGCAGTCTTTCTAGAGCCGCTTAAGGCTGATGCTCTTGGTCCAATGCAACCTTACTCCCTGCTAGAAAATTAAATTTCCATCACTAAAGAGGGTTCCAGCCAATAAAAACAGCCAGCTGCTATCTAATACCAGGATGCCAAAATGATGAGTCACTCAAGGATGAACAAACAACGAAATACTTCTCGCTGTGCTGTTCAAGACTGCAGATTAAAATAAATCATGGCACGCAGCATACCAGAATACCAGGGAGTAGTTATTTAACATGGATCAGGATGCAAATGGACCAGAGCCGTGTTTAAACCAGGAATGTGCAGGTTTTCAAGGTTGGTAGCTACTCTCAATCTTTGCATGGCGTGCTGAGTAGCAAATGGAACCGTTTTCATTTGAGATGAATTAAGATTAAATGTATCCACTGCACCTAACACAATTACTCCTGTAGTCAGAATAATCACATTCATGGCGTGTAATAAATTTAAATAAGTTCCTCCTTATGTTATATTAAAAACTACGGTCAAGACACTGAACCCGCTCTCGTAATTTGTGGCTTCTCCGTGCTCTCATGCTCCTTCCTAGCCCACCAGGGCGACAGGCACTGCAGAAATTCACACAGCAGGGATTTTTAAAACTTACCGATAAAGACGAAGATCTGGTGATGTGAGTAACGCAGCAGCATGGAAACAGACAGAGTCTGAAAAGAGACAGGCAGGTAAACATTAGAGCATTAAAGCCCCAAAGCCAACGATGAAAAGCGGAGAAGCGTTTCTCATAGATTCTGATGGTTGAAAAAAAAATCAACTCTCTGGAAGGAAAATTAATTTGTCCAGAATTAAAATTAAAAGCACAATTCGCTTAAACCGCTCCAAAGTTTTGTTCTTAGTGTGTTGACAGAAGTGGGTTACTATCCTCGGAAAAACTTCCCAGATCCACCTGTGTTCTTCCAGGTAGGAAGCATTATGTCTACAAGGGATCTCAAATACTAACTGGGCAAGTCATTTGCACGACTGACAAATGTCACTAAAACCTGATTGACGAGGCAAGTGCAGGCTGGTAAGTACAGAGGAAGAAACAGGCTCTAGGTCAGGGGTAGGCAACCTTGGCTCTTTTATGACTCGTGGATTTCGACTCCCAGAATTCCTGAGCCAACATGGCTGAGGAATTCTGGGAGCTGAAGTCCACAAGTCATAAAAGGGCCAAGTTTGAAGACCCCTGTCTTAAAGGGACAGGGCACAAGCAACCCAGGTGCTAGCCATTTTGCAGGCAACCGGTCCTCTCACACATTTGAAAGTGGGATTTTAACTCATTAATTAATTAAATTATCTTGGGAAATATATTCACTTGTACAGTATTATTGTAGTGTAAGTCCTCGCCAGGAAATGTTTCAGCTCTTCCATCTTTCAAGGTCTTGTTTTATTTCTTTCCATGTTTTTCCCCCAATTATTTTGGAAACTGTCTTAATCACATCACATCCGATAAAGCCCTAAAGATTTCATTGGGGTTATTTTGTTACATCACAACCGGTCTCTTCTTTCACATAATATTCTCCTTTAGAAGTTGAATGCTTTGTTACTATCTTTGTTTTCTCTCCTCGTTAATTTTGCATCCAGAAAGGCAGCCAAAACCTTTGATTGCTTTTATCGTCTGCCATATACAGTGTTGTGTTTGTGTAACTGTTAAGTGCTAGAATCTGCCTAGTATTTTATCTTGTATTCCTCTCCTTGCTGGTTCAGTTGCTGATAAGAGCCAGAGGCTACAAAACACTTAGAAGAAACACAGTGAATAAAACTGCAGCTGGAAAAATTAAAGCTGAGGTGGGAAAAGATGGCCCCTTTACGACTTGTGGACTTTAACTCCCAGAATTCCTGAGCCAGCATGGCTGGCTCAGGAATTCTGGGAGTTGAAATCCACAAGTCTTAAAAGAGCCATCGTTCCCCACCCCTGAATTAAAGGATAGTGGATAGAGTTTCATACAGAGGATCATTTTCTGATCACAGTAACTGATTTATAGACAACCCTGGTTAAGAATGCCCAAATTAAGGTCAAGCCCAAGATGCAAACAGGCTGCTTTTTACCAAATATCATGTATTACCAAATACCACTATGAAACACTGAAAACCACTGAAAATGGGCACTGGTAAAGCTGCACATTTTTGATATACAGCCTGTTTTCATCCGTCCCTGAAAGCACTGCGTGGCTTCAGTAGTTCATCAGCTTGAGGAAGGACAATGCTGTCCATCATTTTTTAATAACAGGCAGTCCTTTTGTAAGAGTTCTGACTTATATACAAATTCAAGGGTGTTGGATTAGAACAGAGGTCTCCAACCTTTGGGGCACCAGGGACCGGTTCTGTGGAGAGAGGTTTTTCCGCGGACTGGAGGGGGCATGGTTTTGTGTGCTGCCTGCATCCCGCAGGTGGGGCTTTGCTTGTTTGTGCGGCCCGGTTGCTGGCATGCCATGGCCCGGTACTGGTCCACGGACTGGGGGTTGGGGACCCCTGGATTAGAAGACCTCCAAGGTCCTTTCCAACTGTGTCATTCTGTTATTCAAGTTAAAGACACAGTTAGGAACAGAACTAGCTCCTAACCCAGGGACTGCCTGTACATGTAATCCTTGACTTGCAACCACAATTGGGATCAGAATTTCTGTTGCTAAGCAAGGCAGTTGTTAAGCAAGTTTTCTGACCTTTCTGCAACAGTTATTAAGCAAATCACTGCAATTGTTAAATGAATCATGCAGATTTTAAGCCAATCTGCCTTCCTCCATTGACTCTGCTTGTGGGGAAGCTGGCTGGGAAGGTAGCAAATGGCGATCATAGGATCCCAGGGCATTGCAACCATTTTAAGTTTGTGCCAATTGCCTAGCACCCAAATTCTGATCAGGTGACCCTGGGGATGCTGCCACTGTCACTGAACATTTGCTTAAACCAGGGGTAGGCAACCTTGGCTCTTTTATGACTTGTGGACTTCAACTCCCAGTATTCCTAAGCCAGCCATGCTGAGGGGAAAGGGAGAGGTTTCCAAGCTGAGCCATGCTGGCTCAGGAATTCTGGGAGTTGAAGTCCACGAGTCAGAAAAGAGCCAAGGTTGCCTACCCCTGGCTTAAACAGTTGTAAGTTGAGGACTACCTGTATATTATTATATTAACTGAGAGCCATTTTGTAACCATGGCAAAACTGCCTTGAGCAAGGCTGTGGCTGGAATGGAACCCAAAAAACACAACCCAACTTTCTGGTGTCTCCCATATCGGTTGAAAATCCTGGGGACCAAAAACACCAATTCAGGCTGAAGAAAGGAAGAGAGGAAAAACACTCACAAAGATCACCATGATAACGAAGGCCGCTACGTAGGAAGTCCTGGCCATCCACATGCTGATGAAACGATAGTGTTCTCCAGAGACTACGTTGCGAAGGAAACCTGTAGGACCAGTAACAAAAAGGTAGGGGGAAAAAATAACATGAGGAATGGAGGTATTCAATCATTCAACAGTGCTCTACAACAGGGGTCCCCCCAACCTCTGGGCCACGGCCCACTAGTGGGCCGTGAACTATTTGCAACCGGGGCGCGGAAACGGAGTGCGAGCACGTGCATGCGCGAGCATCCCCACACGCGTGAGCAGCAGGCAAACGCGTGCATGGGCACTCCATTTGTGTGAGTGGCGGGTGCGCGTGCACGCAGCTCATGCAAATGGGGCTGCACGTATGCTCGCTTGCCAGAAAGATTCCCCTCTTCCCCCCCACACCCTCACCGGTCCACAAAGCCAGAAAGGTTGAGGAACTCGGCTCTACAAGTTGGATACAGTGGCCCTCTTAAGAAAATTTTCACACAGTCTGGGATATTTGCATGCGATCAGCCCACTCTGCAGCCAAGCTAATTATGACCCAAAGTGATAAAGCCTCCATGGAATGCAAAACATTTACTGTACTATTTTAGAGGAATGTTAATATCGTTTGTGTATGTACACCCACAAACTCCCCAAGATCCTAGGAAGTTTACAAAACAGTAGTCCTCAACTTATGACTGGGTATTTAGCTTTACAAACATTTTTGTTCATTTAATGACTGCCGCAAAAAAAGGCCACAAAATTAGGCACAATCACGTGACAACCTGCCTTACATTCATCGCAACTTGCCAGCAAAATTGCGGACTGACTTACAGTTATAAGTTGAGGACTACCTGTAATTATAGAATCCAATATGAAATCCTCCAAGTATGTGCAAGGAGGGGGGGTGTAAAAAAAAAGCCTTGCCCCTTTTTTTACATGCATGCCACACTTGGCTTTGCATACAAGGTTGTGGCCGCCCCCTATACTTTTTTAACCCTCCCATTCATGGATGCCTCTACTCATCACCCACTAATCCCAAATCAACAATATGGTGCACCACATATTGTGTATTATTATCAGAATACAGTCTCCAAATATACAAATATGTACACACACATATTTACAGCATATTTGAACAAACTCATCCATCTCCTCCCTCCACACACACACACACAGCACCACAATTGCCTCTTTCCCTATAACCTGATAGAGATAAACCTGATCCATAGACTCTTTAAAAAGAATGACTAAAAATCTAGGAAGGAAACAAACTGCCTAGAGTACATTTTCCCCAGCAGCCAACGGGGCAGAGTAGCAGGAAATAGCACCAGATTGAATAATCAGGGAAGAATTAATATTCTAATCAAGAAACTAATGAAGAAGGAGTGCAGGATAACCTGTATAGACAATCAGCAAGCTCCATTCTCCCTTGCACTGATGATGTTACCTAGCCTGATAATGAAACATCTGCAGGAAATCAACCAAACTCAGAAACATCACAAACTCAACAGTTCAATCCTAGGCTACATATATTCTCTTCTATTGAAATATATATATAGTAATAATAAAGTTGGAAGGGATCTTGGAGGTCATCTAGTCCAACCCCCTGCTCAGGCAGGAAGCCCTATACCATTTCAGACAAATGGCTGTCCAGTCTCTTCTTAAAAACTTCCAGTGTTGGAGCATTCACAGTTTCTGGAGGCAGGTTGTTCCATTGGTTAATTGTTCTGTCAGAAAATTTCTCCTTAGTTCTAGGTTGCTTCTCTCTTTGATTAGTTTCCATCCGTTGCTTCTTGTCCTGCCTTCAGGTGCTTTGGAGAATAGCTTGACTCCCTCTTCTATGGGGCAGCCCCTGAGATACTGGAACACTGCTATCACATCACCCCTCGTCCTTCTTTTCATTAAACTAGACCAGGGGTAGGCAACCTTGGCTCTTTTATGACTGGTGGACTTCAACTCCCAGAATTCCTGAGCCAACATGGCTCAGCTTGGAAACCTCTCTTTCCCCTCAGCATGGCTGGCTCAGGAATTCTGGGAGTTGAAGTCCACGAGTCATAAAAGAGCCCAGGTTGCCTACCCCTGAACTAGACATACCCAATTCCAGCAGCCGTTCCTTATATGTTTTAGTCTCCAGTCCCCTGATCATCTTTGTTGCTCTTCTCTGTATTCTTTCTAGAGTCTCAATATCTTTTTTACATCGTGGTGACCAACATATTTAGATGTGTTAAAATAATAAAATAATAACATAAGAGCTGGTTTGGTCTAATGGTTAAAGAGGCTGGTGTAGGAGTCAGGAGTATCATTTCTAATCCTGCTGAGGCCTGGAAGCCAGCTGAGTGATCTTGGGCCACTCCTTCCTTCTCAACCCTCAGGAGACATTTGCAAATCACTATCAAAAATGCTTCCTAGAAAACAGCCTGGCCTTGTCCTGTATTCACCAGGAGTCAGGTCTGACTCAAAGAGACACACACTCAAAACAGTCAGTTGCTCTTCAGCATGATAAACAAAAGGAAAAAAAAAACCATACAGGTAGTCCTCGACTTACAGTAGTTCATTTAGTGACTGTTCAAAGTTACAATGGCATTGAAAAAAAGGGACCTATGACCATTTTTCAGGCTTACAACCGTTGCAGCAACTCCACGGTCACATGTTCAAAATTCGAATGCTTGGCAACTGATTCATCTTTGTGACGGTTGTGGTGTTTCTGGGGTCATGTGATCCCCTTTTGCCTTCAGATTCACTTAGCAACCATTGTCATTACTTTAACAAATGTAGTGATTCACTTAACAACTGGAGCAAGAAAGGTCGTAAAATAAGGCAAAACTCCCTTAACAACTGTTTCACCTAGCAACAGAAATTTTGGGCTCAATTGTGGTAGTAAGTTGAGGACTACCTGTACTTCAAAATCCCATCAGTCAACCACCAATCGCTCTCCCCAAAAGCCACTCAACTTTTTTTTGAGGGGGGGGGGCAGCCTAAGCCAGAGGTAGGCAACCTTGGCTCTTTTATGACTCGTGGACTTCAACTCCCAGAATTCCTGAGCCAGCCATGCTGAGGGGAAAGGGAGAGGTTTCCAAGCTGAGCCATGCTGGCTCAGGAATTCTGGGAGTTGAAGTCCACGAGTCATAAAAGAGCCAAGGTTGCCTACCCCTGCCCTAAACAAATGCCAGGTAAACCTCTTGGGGCATGTTCCACAAGTCCAGGTCTAATTTTGCTAACTTTGCATTCACATTTCATTTACCAGCCACAAAGATAATTCATGCAGTTTGTTCTACCACTGAGATTTTTTCAAATGTGCCTATTTTGGCTTTTGTGATTTCCATTTTTTTTCTAGCCGTAGCGATTAGGAATTTAAAAACTGGGGTGTAAAGATGTTATTCCATTACTGATGCCCCAAAGCCTTTGTTTCATAGGGGGGTGGTGTTTGGAGGTCCTCCAAAAATCACCAAAGAGCAATATCAAAGGGACAAACTTTCAAGGCTTTAAAATGAACACTCAAAGTTTCCATTTTTTTCTAGAAACAGGCTGCCGGTCAAAGCGGCTGACACAGCAACCGTGTAATTTTCCTAATGGCCAGTTTCTAACCAGGTTGCAATTTTGCCCTTCTATCTGGAAAGGTCTGAACAGGCTTCAAAGCAGTCCCCTATACAAGAGAGTATAATCTAACCGAGATTATTTTATATGCACAAATCCCCATCGGAGGCCCAAGCAGAAAAACATTCCAGAAAGCATTGCTAAGGCTTTCATGTCTGCAAACAATGAGTAAATTATAAATAGGAAGAAGATAATCACACTCATAATCCTTAAGCAAATGCTGTACAGCTACCTATTACTACAGCTTTAATTCAGTTTCCTATACAGAGCAGGGAGTTGGACTCAGTGGCTCCTTCTAATTCTATGATATTGTCATAAAGAAAGAAAAAAAGGGCTCAGCCACAGATGTTGCAAATTAAAGCAGTGGGATATTGTTCTACAAATACACAGCCATCCCGGTGATATTGTATACAGGCAGTCCCTGATTTAGGATTACAATTGTGACCAGAATTTTCGTTGCTAAGCAAGACAATATTAAGTGAGTCGTATCTGATTTTGCAATCTTTTTTTTTTTTTGCCATGGTCGTTAAACAAATCGTCGCAGTTGTTACGGGAATCAAATGATTGTTAAGTGAATCTGGTTTTCCCTATTGAGTTTGCTTGCTGGAAGTTGGCTGGGAAGGTCACAAATGGTGATCACATGACCTGGGGATGCAGCAGCCATTGTAAATACATGCCAAATTGTATTTGGTTACCCAAAGTCTGAAAATTAGAAATATCAAAGGTTGAATTGGAATATTGATAAGAAATCAAAAATTGAGTAAAAATCAATAACAGGATACGGATTGTTTATGAAGATTGAATGTAATTAAGATATGTAGAAGCTAAAAATTTATTGATAAATGTAATAATGATGTTCTTATTGAGTTGATATAATTAGAAATGTACTAACCTGAATATGAGACAGTAAATGTTATGGGGAAAAAAGAAAAAATATTTGATGCTGTAAGCTGAGATTTGCACTAAGATTTTGTTATTGAACTATTGATTAACCCAGTCACCACGTTGCTTTTTAAATATTCAAATGTCAAATTGGAAAATTAATAAAATATTATAAAAAATAAAAAATAAATACAGGCCAAATTGCCAAGCACCTGAATTTTGATCATACGACCATGTTATGATGGTCATAAGTGTAAGAACCGGTTGTAAGTCACTTTTTTCAGGGCTGTTGTCATTAAACAAGCGGTCGTAAGTCGAGGACTACCTGTAACTGGATCAAGACCGTCTCTCACTTCAAACAGCCAAATGTCCAACAGTCGCCCTTTTCTATTTTCTGGGAGATGGTTTAACTTGTTGCTTCAATTCCTAGACCTGCCCATCTACTGAGGGATTCAGGGCGGCTTATAGCAGGCGAAAACAATACAAAATATAATGTAAAACACTGCAACACATGCAGCAGCCAAGAGAGCACAGCAATCCAAAACAATATAGCATATCACAGAGGTCTGTCCTAATGCTGGTCTGAAATGGTATAGGGTTTCCTGCCTGAGCAGGGGGTTGGACTAGATGACCTCCAAGGTCCCTTCCAACTTTATTATTATTATTGCTTCAACCCACATGCCTATTTTGCGAACCTTTATTCTCTTCATTTTCAGCCAAGGCTTTCACACTGGACATGAGAATGTCATCGTATCCTAGGAATTCATCCAATAAAAGACGGCTGAATCTGTCTCCAAAGCACTGGTCCCGTGTGGGATCTGTAAGAAGAATTAAGGCAGGCAAAGTTAAATTACAGCAGAAAAGACCGACAGGCAGAATTTCACACACACACACACACACACACACACACACAAATGCAAAAAGTCTAACACAGTGTTCCTCAACCACAGTGACTTTTTGAAATGCGTAGACTACAATTCCCAAAATTGGGAGAAAAGGCTGGAAGAAGGAAAAAGCCTCCACTTTTCAGGGAGGGGGGGGTCAATTTGCAGACTTAAAACTATCTGAAATGGGTTGCCCAACATTTTCAAGGCAGAAACTGGCACTAAAAATGTATGTTTAAAATATCATAATCCTTATTGTATTATTAAATAAATAAGAGTGAAGGAAGACATGAGTGAGTCTTGGTCTTAGAGAAAAAAGGTTTGGTTTCAAAGAGTTAAGTCTGAATGAGGTAGCAATAGCTTATCCAAAATGGAAACTGAATGTCAGGAAAAATAGTTTTCAAAGGAACTGGGTAAGACTTTGAGCACATCTGAAATAAAATGGAAGTCTGATGACTGACACTTCCCTGGGTCCTAGAAAGTTTGATATCCATACAAACTGGAAAGAATTTTATCTTCCCATCTTTCCTTGGGAAAACTCTAGGCCAGTGATGGCGAACCTTTTAGAGACCGAGTGCCCAAAAACTGGCGCCGCCCCTGCTCCACCCCCTGCCCGCCCCCATCCCACCTGCCCGCAGGGCCACTCACCGCCTCCAGGGCCCGCCGCAGATCGCCCAGGCAGCACCATGGTGGCCACGCTCTCTGCCTGCGCCCCACAACATCAACTGCATGATGGGGCGTGAGGGCAGAGTCTTGTCTACGCTGCCTGGCTGCCATGTCCTTGGCTACGCTGCTTCACGTGGGCCACGCTTGGGGGCGACTCTCCTCCAGGGGGGCTGCTGGAGAGGAGGGGGTCATGGGGGGAGGCAAGGCTGGGGCAATGGCACGTGTGCCCACAGAGAGGGCTCCAAGTGCCACCTCTGGCACCCGTGCCATAGGTTCGCCACCACTGCTCTAGGACTAAAAATCTGCAGCAAAGTTTGCCTTTGCTATTTAACCCCAAGGATTAACTAATTAATTAACTAATCCCAACTGTTGCCTCAAATGTTTTTCGGACTGGTGGGCCCACTGAGAACTTTAAAAGTTATGGATCCCAGGAGAATAATAGGGGACACACTTCAAAAGAAAATAAAACATATTTCTTATTTGCTAAGGACACTTATGGGATTGTTTGGGGCCTAGAGATATTCCAAAAGTCATGTTGGAGGCTGGTGCTTTGTTTAGTAGCATGTCAGTTTTCTGTTTCTTTAGGGAAAAAAGAACATTTTGATAAAATATTAGCTAGGACAGGGGTAGGCAACCTTGGCTCTTTTTTGGCTCGTGGACTTTAACTCCCAGAATTCCTGAGCCAGTATGGCTGGCTCAGGAATTCTGGGCGCTGAAGTCCACAAGTCATAAAAGAGCCAAGGTTGCCTACCCTTGGGCTAGGATAAGGGTACCAGAGGTGTATGTGTGTGGGGGGGGGGGGGGCATTCTTGGCTACCATGTTTGGGAACCCCGTGACTAAAGAAGAAAATGCTGGCCTCCTCCATTCAGCAGCCTCATTTGCCATAGAATCAGGATTCCTATTTTTAATCTGGGCTCCCTCTTAGATTAGAAGATCAAATATCCATCAGCTATTTTAATTGTAAGGAAATTAACAATTTCTCTGTAAGTTTGGGAGCAATGAAATGCAACGAACAATCACTGGCAAATGCTGTGTTCCCAGATATTCACGGAGCATTAACTAAATTAGTAAGCCAAATGTTTAAACTAAAATAACATTCGTTCTAAAATACAGAAACGATTCTTAAGGCTAGGGGAGCCGATATCTTCCACTCTCCCTCCTGCAGAAAACCCCCCCCCATTTTAAAAGATGAATCTCCTGCCACTGAGATATTTCATTTTCATTTCTTTTCACTCACACTGAGTGCTTGCTGGCAGCATACATACATATCTGCAGCAATAGTCAAACAAAACCTGAAATGAAATATTATACTGTGGCAGTCTGATTATTAGTTTGATAACCCCTCCGTCTTGGTTTCCAAGCTTACGAGTTGCTTAACAGAATAACAGAGTTTGGAAGGGACCTTGGAGTCTTCTAGTCCAACCCCCTACTCAGGCAGGAAACCCTACCAATGTTTCTCAATCTTGGCAGTTTGGAGATGGATGGACTTCAACTCCCAGAATTCCCCAGCCAGCAAAGCTGGCAGCAAAACTGGCTGGGGAACTCAGGAAGTTGAATTCCACCCATATTCAAGTTGCCATGGTTGAGAAACACTTGCCTATACCAGGGGTAAGCAACCTTGGCTCTTTTATGACTCGTGGACTTCAACTCCCAGAATTCCTGAGCCAGCCATGCTGAGGGGAAAGGGAGAGTTTCCAAGCTGAGCCATGCTGGCTGAGGAATTCTGGGAGTTGAAGTCCACAAGTCATAAAAGAGCCAAGGTTGCCTACCCCTGGCCTACACCATTTCAGTGTTGCAGTACCCATAACTTCTGGAGGCTTAGCAATGGTTAAGAATGGAATGGTAAAATAGAAATTTACCCAGAGTCACCACCATGACAGGAATGCTCAGGCGCTGACGGGTGCTTTGGGATAAGCGGAGGAATCCGTACTCAAAGGAATATTCCACAATGTATTCTTCCTGCGGCCACACTACAAATACAGCCAAAAAAGAATTGTTTTAGGAGGCCAGGATAGAAGAAATAAAGACACAGTTTAGAAATGTTTATTCAAATGATACCGAAAATCAGAGTGATGTTAAAAAGGCACACTCTAATTGCATGGACAGGCAACGTTTTTTAAAGACTGAATTCTTTGTGTTTTATTGATTGATTTCTGTGCTTCTTTGGTGTGCATTTTTGAAAAAGTAAGCCCACTTCAATGTTTTTTCTGAACAGGATAGCAGGGTATAAATGTAATAAACAGATAATCGAGCTTTTAAAGTAGGGGTCTTCAAACTTGGCCCTTTTATGACTTGTGGACTTCAACTCCCAGAATTCCTCAGCCAGCCCTGACTGAGGAATTCTGGGAGTTGAAGTCCGCAAGTCATAAAAGGGCCAAGTTTGAAGAGCCCTGCTTTAAAGAATCCTGCTTTACTCTAAATGGTGCACATGAGCTAATTTTGCACTGTTAGGTTCCTTCTGCAAGCTCAGATTACTATTGGCCGTTCCCAAATCCTCACCCTACGGCAGGGGTAGGCAACCTTGGCTCTTTTATGACTCGTGGACTTCAACTCCCAGAATTCCTGAGCCAGTATGGCTGAGCTTGGAAACCTCTCCCTTTCCCTCAGCATGGCTGGCTCAGGAATTCTGGGAGTTGGTCCACGAGTCATAAAAGAGCTACCCCTGACCTATGGATATACTGGATAAGATCTCAGCATGGCAAACAGACAAATTTGTTGAAAGCTGTAGTCCTGGCATTTCTGGCACTCCAATGGTGGGAAAGACAGAGCAAAACTAACCAAGATTCTGTCTTTTTTTACTAAGTAGAAATGCAAACTGAGATCTGCACAAATTTCAGGTTAAATTTCAGACATAATGAGCCAGCTCTTTTCAGACCAGGTAAGAATGTAAACTTCTGATTTCAGGTTTGACTGGTCTTAACAAAAAGAATGAAATGTAAGAATAGCCCTGCTGGGCCAGGCTGTAAGCATCCATTGTGTCACCCAGCAGCATTTGAGAATTTCACAAGCCTGTACTGGAAAATAATACCCCCTTTCAGCAACTTGTATACAGGTAGTCCTTGACTGACAACCACAACTGAGCCCAGGATTTATATCACTAAGTGAGAAATTGGTTAAGTGAGTTTTGCCCCATTTTACAACTTTTCTTGCCACATTTGTTAAGTGAATCACCGCTTCCCCACTGACTTTGCTTGCCAGAAGGTTGCAAAAGGAGATCACGTGACCCCGGGACACTGCGACCGTCATAAATATGAACCAGTTGCCAAGCATCCGAGTGTAAATGACATGACCACGGGGACGCTACAATGGTCATAAGTGTGAAAAGTGATCATAAGACACTTTTGTCAGCGCTGCTGTAACTTCGAACAGTCACTAAATGAACTGTTATAAATCGAGGACTACCTGTGTGGTATTCAATGTGAGACACAGCATTTTATTTCCTCTGTCAAATTCTTATTTGAGGTGCCTAATAAGAATGGTTCAGCATAAAGGGAGGTGAAGAAATCTCCCTATAAGTGCTCTCAGGATACTAATAAATGGAGCCCAGACACAAATGACCCTCAAATATTACTTTCTTATCCAAAGCTGTGCCATTTTCTCTGTTGCAATACTGTTCCGCCTTCCATATGTGTCCCCCATCAACAAATGCAGCAGAAAAAGCTTCCGCATCATATAGATCAGGCATGTCAAACTCGCGACGTCACGTGACGTCGCGCAACGTATCGGGCCGGTTTTGTCATTGCCGGCAATGGGGTGGGCGCGGCTTCCACGTGACGCGTCCGGCCCACGGGCCGGCAGTTTGACACCCCTGATATAGATCCAACCGGCAGTCAGTCACAAGCCGAGGAGCTTTCTCTGGCAAGTCCACCACTTCCCCAAGGAAATTAGCCCACGTGCCAGTTTAGAAGTCAAGTTAAAATCTGTTCTTTTGGGAGGGAGCATAGAGTGAGTGGTAGATGGAGTGGGAAAACTCATGCCAAAAGAAAAAAGTGACTGATGCAAGGGGGAGAATGGAAAAAAAACCAACAACTACTACGTGATGTACAGGTGGAACAAGACGGGAAGTAAGAACAACGTAGCTTTACCTGCTTTGGCTAGCATCTCAAATTCGGACACAGTCTCGCTGAGAGGCTGCATACCTTTAGCGGTTGGCTCGCTGCCGAAGGAGAATTCTTGGCTTTCGTTGGGGGACAAAATGTGGGCATTACTCAGCCGAGTTGCCTTGTGGAAGATCTTGGGTTCGATATCCAGATCAAACTATCAATGAAGGGAGAGAAAAAAGCATACGGAGGAATTAATGAGGGCACAAAGAACATGGATGATGTTTTTGCACAGCAGAGGAAGTAACGACTCCTCAGCCCCCCAACCCCAATTTATTGACCTGTTAAAATGTTTTAACCAATCGCGGCTCAACTGATCTCTGGACAGCATATTATACTGGTAGTCCTCGTTTAGCAACTGACACAGAGAGTGACCCTTTGCAAACATGACAGTAATGAATGGTAATAAAAGATTCATTTTCCACCCAATGCCTGTATTGACTGCCATGTCAGTGTGAAACAGATTAAAGTCTGGTCAGTTTCAGGCAGAAGCTACCAGCTGGCACAGTTCTAATCACCTAAGTTAGTTTGCCCAGCTGAGTTTGTGAACTTTAGGGAACTTTATTTCTGTGTCGCAGAAATAAATAGCCCAGGAAGAGATAGTTTGTTTAAGTAATCCTTCTGCCCTGTCCAGGGGCAAAAATAGGAGAAAAACAGGTCAGGCATAGGACACTGTCTGAGAGAACTTTATCTGAAGAAAATGGCAGCAGCCAGTGATCTTTGCAGTCTCTCTCTTACATGTTTACTTAGCAACCATTTCACTTAATGACGGAGTCGTCAAAACCGAACAGTTGCTAAATAAAGACTACCTGTAAAACATAGTAAAATAGTGTAAAATCAAATATAGATAGTCCTCAAATTACGAGCACAATTCAGTCCATTTTTGTTGCTAAGTGAGATGTTTGTTAAGTGGATTTTGCCCCATTTTACAACTTTTCTTTGCCATAGTTGTTAAGTGAATCAGTGCAGTTGTTAAATTAGTAATATGGTTGTTAAATGAATCTGGCTTCCCCGTTGACTTTGCTCGTCAGAAGGTCGCAAAAGGGGATCACATGACCCCGGGACACTGCAACCATCATAAATGTGAGTCAGTTGCCAAGCATCTGAATTCTGATCACATGACCATGGGGATGCTGCAACGGTTGTAAGTGTGAAAAATAATCATAAGTAACTTTTTTCAGTGCCATTATAACTTTGAATGGTCACTAAATGAACTGTTGTAGGTCAAGGACTACCTGTACAGTGGTACCTTGGTACTCAACTGCTTTGAAAGTCATTGAAGTTGGTGCTCAATGCATTTTGACATGAAAATTTTGCCCTGGTACTCATTGTTTGTTTGGTGTTCAATACACAAGCTAGAACTTGTTGGTGTCAATTGCCTTGTGACTCACTACATCAGGAGTCCCCAACTATGAGCCGCAGCCCACTACCGCCCGCAGCACCATTTGCGCCTGCGTGCAGGCGCGAACTTGGCCACCAGCACTGGGCGGGTGTGCACGGCCCATTTGTGCATGCCTGTGTGCGTGCGTGCATGCATGCACACCAATTTGGAAGCTGCTCCTCTCTCCTCCAGGCTGCGAGCCCGGATAGGTTGGAGACCTCTGCACTACATTATTCCTTAAGCGAAAAATTTGTTTGGTATTCACTGTTTTTGGTACTCATCGCGCCTCCAGGAACCAATTAATGATGAGTACCAAGGTACCACTACAAAATGCAAAATGCAAACACCATGTAAACCAGGGGCCCCCAACCCCTGGTCTGTGGACCAGTACCGGGCCGCAGCATGCCAGGAATCGATCCGCACAAACAAGCAAAGCCTCATACGTGAGATGCAGGCAGCACACAAAACCACGCATTCTCCAGTCCGTGGAATAACCTCTCTCCACGGAACCGGTCCCTGGTGCCCAAAAGGTTGGGGACCTCTGATGTAAACTATTCTTCATGCAGAAAAGGGGAAAGATAACGCAGAGGACAAATCTACCATTTTGATCGTATTGCAGGTTGTCCTTTAGCGTTGGAAATTGAAAAAGTAATGGTAACACCACATTGGTTTTTCAATCTCTTCTCTCCAGTCTTATCGGAAGGAATATATTGGAATTACGTGAAGAAAAGGAAATGAAATTAAAAAGTAAATTGAGTTCAATCAGTAAATTCCTCCCAAAGGAGGCTTTCCATTCAGAGGTAGGTTTTTGCCATACAAGACAAGCCCTTATTAGGCTCAAACCAACCCTTGATGTACTTTTTCCTCACACAGGATGAGATCAGATAGTATGTTAAAGGAATGTATGCTGACTCTGGAGATCTTGCAACAAGCCAGAAGAAAGAAGACCAACAACCATAATGAAAAACAGACAGGTTTTTCATTATGGTCACAAACTACAAGTAGCAGGTACAGACATAAGCAACTTTAAGTGAACTACAAGGTTGGAGACGAAGGAAAAAAAAGAGATCAGTTAAGCACCAACAACGTAAATAATAACACCAACAAACAACATCTTTCTATTCCAAGTCCCTGGAAAGAACTCAATAGGTAGATAAAAATGACAAATCCAGTCTAAACAACTAGCTGATTATGTGACCAACCATAATAAATTAAATAAAATTAATTAAATGTATATGATTCTGATTACCCAGAAGTTGAGTTATGCTTTTCAGTACCAGAACACAGTAAGAGACTGAAGCACTAACGTAGCATAATGGGGGTAGGTGGGTGGGTGGGGGGTGAGTGTGTTGTCCTGCATCTATACATAATCAAAAAGAGGAAAAGTGGACTCTGAAGTTTTCCTCACTCTATAAATCAACGAGGTGCCAAATGAACAAGAAGCAAATTAATTCTCCATGCAAGTATCATCTAAATGAGACGTGTGCATTATAAAGGCATTCCTCGCGCTCCTCAAATCTCACCGGATGTAAGCATCTATGTAATATGTGTCTTGAAGCTTTGTTTAAGTTAATGTGCACCTCAATTATGTAAATTAAAGAGAATTTGCACATATTCCTTCCCCTGCGTAATTCATTACCCAGTTTAAACCTGCTTCTGAGATTTAGCTTAATTCAGCAAATCCTCTGGTTCCCGGTTTGAATAGGGATTGCCAAAGCAATTACAGGTACCTACAGAGCAGAATTATATACGCCCCTTTTAAGCTAAGCTTCTATTGTTCTCAGCGTGTTCTGCAGCTTTTTTGTATTTTATGGGTAGAAGGAGATCATATTATCAACCATCTTCCCATCAGAAGATTTAGATTTGTGCTTGCAAACCCAAATTAGCTGCAGGAAATGGTGAGCGTTAAAGACATCACAAAGTCTTTAACTTCGGGGAGAGCATGGTAAACTAGCAGGTCTCCAAATGGTCAGAGATAATGACCATGGCTACTTAGACTGGTTCTACAAAACCTCTCCAGATAAGGAGAGGATGGAAAGTTACTTTTAAGCCAGGCGAGGCCTGGCTTAAAAACAGCAACTGTGAGAGGGACCTTGGAGTCCTAGTGGACGATCACTTGACGATGAGCCAGCAGTGTGCAGCAGCAGCCAAAAAAGCTAATACAATCCTGAGTTGTATAAACAGAGGCATAGAATCAAGATCACGCGAAGTATTAGTACCGCTTTATAAAACCCTAGTAAGACCACACTTGGAATATTGCAGCCAGTTTTGGTCACCATATCACAAAAAAGATGTTGAGAGTTTGGGAAAAATTAAGAGAAGAGCAACTAAGATGATCAAAGGCCGGGAGACTAAAACATACGAAGAACGGCTGCGGGACTTGGTTTGGCTAGTCCAAAGAAAAGAAGAAATAGGGGAGAGATGATAGCAGCGTTCCAGTATCTGAGGGGCTGCCACAAGGCAGAGGGGGCCAGGTTGTTCACCAGAGCACCAGAGGGAAGGACAAGAAACAATGGTTGGAAACTGATCAAGGAGAGAAGCAACCTGGAATTAAGGAGAAACTTCCTGACAGTGAGGACAATCAACCAGTGGAACAGCTTACCCCCAGAAATTGTGGGCGCTCCATCACTGGAGATTTTTAAGAAGAGACTGGACATTCACTTGTCTGAGATGGCTTGAGCAGGGGGCTGGACTAGAAGACCTCCAAGGTCCCTTCCAGCTCTATTCTATTCTATTCTCTCCTGTGGTTCGGATGGCTACCATTCGCAAGCGGACTGCAAGATGGTGATTTCCCATAGGTTTGAGCTCAAGGAGAAGAAGAAAACCCACAACATCTCACAACTGTGATAGAGCCTTTTAAAGGACATCAGGCTCACTCATTTTGAAATCACTTTCAGAAATTGACTATTTAACATTTTAGGGTTATTAGAGATCTTCAGAGCCAGCGAGTTAGAAAAACTATGTGGTGCTAGAGCAGGGGTCTTCAAACTTGGTTCTTTTATGATCTGTGGACTTCAACTCCCAGAATTCCTCAGCCACAAGTCATAAAATGGCCACATTTGAAAACCCCTCTGCTAGAGCTTCCATTCTTGAAAAAAAGAAAACCCTAACCATAACCCTAACCATAAGCTCAAGTGTTTAAAGAATTGGACTACATGGGGAAAACTAAATAAGACTTTGATTCCAGGAATGAATTAAGGGTCCAGATAAATGTAAAACATTAAGACCTTAATAATAAGTTTTGGAAATAATGATATAATAAACAGCCTTTTAACTTTGGCTTTCTGTAGTTTTTTTTTTTATGTCTGTTAGCTTTGTCTTTATCTTTTATGATTGTAAGCCGCCTGGAGTTATCCTGAGGTAAGATGGGCGGCCAGTAAATTTTACAAGTAATAAGTAAATAAATAAATTTGTAGGAACTAAACTGCTTTGTCCATCCTGAGTAATAAAAGAGATTTGAGACTTTATGATTACAGAAATTGCACACCAGAGGGAACTGAAGATTTCAGGCCGCAAAGGAAAAGGGAAAAAAAAAAAGTGAAACCTTGCATTTTGCTTTTTGTTAGCACTGGGATTTGTGAAATGACACAAAGTGTTATGACATTTAAAATATCTGAGGGGATTTTTAAAGAATGAGCTCAGAAATTAGCAGCTACATCAGCAATGATCTGCGTCTATGAATAGACTACATCCAAAAGACGTTAGCAAAGAAATTATAAGATGTGAGGGGGGAAAAAAAGCCTAATGTAGAAATACCAGAACCAGAAATACTGGGTAATTTTTAAAAAGTATGTATTATAAGACAGAGAAGACAGTTAAAAGTAGAAATACAAATGCTAAGCAATGAGAATGACCTAGATCCGGAGTCTTCAAACTTGGCCCTTTTGACTTGTGGACTTCAACTCCCAGAATTCCCCAGCCAGGCATGCTGGCTGAAGAATTCTGGGAGTTGAAGTCCACAAGTCATAAAAGGGCCAAGTTTGAAGACCCCCTGACCTAGATAAGGACTTTCTACCATGTATACAAAAAATCTTGGTTAAAGCTTTGAAAATCAAACTAGAAATATAAATGATAAACCAAGAGAAGTTGTTGACAAGAACAGAGCTCCGATGCAGTGGGGATGCAGTGAAAGGGGAAATGGGCGAGCAACACCAAAAGTCATGTGTATGTATTTATTTCATTAAAAGTATCTTATATATAAGAATGTAAAAAGAATGTATGTTAATATCTGATAAATATCACGGTATCTGTATGGGGGAGAGTTTGGAAAAATAAAAAATAAATTTTTTTTAAAAAAAGCAGAAAAGAAAATGGCAAGGACAGTCATAGGAATATGAAGCAAGATTGAAAGGTAATAAACCCCTAAAGTCGGAGAACTTCCGAATGACCAGCAGTGATTTCAGTGAAAATCTTGAGGAACACTTTCCTTTAAAAATTATTCTTCAAAGAAACATTGGAACAAATGCAACGTATTCAACATGGCAGAGTAATCCTCAGCAGTGTAAAAGTAGTGAAAAATGCATCCAGATCCTCATTTCATATTATAGCAGGCACCTATTAAAATATACACTTAATTTCTTCCTTAAAAAAAAAAAAAAAAAGAACAGAGCTCCGAGATAGACAAGTTATCACAGGGCTGGCATGTGTAGGAATTCCTTGTTTGCCTTGTGACCCCAAGGCTGAATCAATTAAGCAATGTCACATGCTGGAGTCTAGTCACAGCACCTGCCCTCTTGAGCACCATCCCTCGGACGGCTGGTCTCCACCTTGGCCAGGTTCCTATGCTCTGAAAACCTGTCCTTGGGTTAGAATGGGTGGCAGCTCCTACATGATGTCTCTTTTGCCTTTTAATGGTCGTTATTTCTTCCACGTATTATATGACTGATTTTACAGTACTGTATATACAGTAGTGGCCAAAAATGTGGAAACCTTTTGAAAAAAGTGTATTTTTGAGGTTTGATGACTAATAACACTACTTTATTTTTGGAGTAGTACCATAAAATTATATATCAATGGAAAGATAATTTAATCAAGAATGCAATGCAACATAGTTTGTTCAATTATCTGTGCTGCATTCTATGAAAAGTTATAGCCAAATAACCAGAAAAAGGAAGCACAATTTGCTTAGGTTGATATCAGGTAGGTTTCCTTCATCTGATTGTAGCCAATGAGCATGAGGTTTAAGAGAGCCAATCGGGTGTCATCTTGTTTTGGCAATGAGCCAATCAGATCACAGTAGGATTCCGTTATTGATGTCACGTATTGAAGCTGAGAGGAGGACGTTTGTCAGTGTGTGATGTGATCGCTATCCAGTTGGTTGGGGTTTTTTTGTGTTCTTTCATTGAGTGAGCTTGTAAAACGTAATAAAATTAAAGTCATGGTGCAAAGAGTTGACTGGTCGCCCAGAAAGCGATGGAAAATAGTATTATTACGTGAACAAGGCTACAGTTATAAAGAAATTAGAAGAAAAATGGGTGGAAACTTAACCAAAGGTGGCATTTCTACTGTACACTTTTCCCCAAAGGTTTCCACAATTTTGGCCACTACTGTAGTACTGAGCAGCCTTATACAGGTAGTCCTCGACTTACAACCACAATGGAGCCCAAAATTTCTGTTGCTAAGTGAGACAGATATTAAGTGAATTTTGCCCCATTTTACGACCTTTCTTGCCACAGTTGTTAAGTGAATCACTGCAGCTGTTCAGTTAGTAACAGGGTTGTTAAGGGAATCAGGCTCCCCCACTGACTTTGTCAGAAAGTTGCAAAAAGTGATCACGTGATCCTAGGACATTGCAATGGTCATAAATACGAGGGTCTGAATTTTGATCATGTGACCAGGGGGAGGCTGCAATAGTCCTAAATGTGAAAAATGGTTAGAAGTCACTTTTTTCAGTGCCATTATAACTTCAAACAGCCACTAAATGAACCGTTGTAAATTGAGGACTACCTGTACTGTACATTTCTAAAATGCATACATAAATAACTAAAATTATCCTGTATTTCTTAGTAGAATGCTCTGGAGCTGCAATGGTTCTTTGTCTGCTATAGTGAGACTGTTAATTTACTGTTTCTAAACTTCTAAATCATTACAGTTTGTGGGTTTTGTTTTTTTTACAAAGGGGAGGTTGGAAATACTATCATTAAATAGCGCCTTCCAAGATGAGTCATAGAATCAGATGCAGAAAAAAAGCATTTTCAAACCAACTTTTAAGAACCAAGAGCGGTCTGTTGGCAGCCATTATTTACAACAGCTAAATTTAACCTGTATTTAGAAGTACAGAACTAGGAGGATCAGTTAATCCCCGTTTGATGCAGGACCCCAAATCCATTTACCTTTGATAGATGATCTTTTGGACTTAGGTTTAAATACACATAGCAACAAACAGCCTATCACCTCTTAAGGCAATTTCTGTTTCAGCATTGCACAGTTCATTCGGGGAGGATATTTCTCCTAACGTTCTTCAGACATTTCCCCGAATCAACTATTCACTGGTTCTAGATCTGCTCTCATTCCTTACACGTGAGAGCTTTACAGATGATCTGAGGACAAAATGTCACCTTCCAGGGTGCCTTTTTATCAGGCTAAATATTTCACAACTCACCATCCTGGCTGCCCTTTTTTCAATGAAAGTTTGACAAGAGTCATTCTTTTTTAAAAAACAACAGCAATGGAGGCAGTCTATCTTTTAAAGCAGGGGTCCTCAACCTTGGCCACTTTAAGACTTGTGGACTTCAACTCCCAGAATTCCTCAGCCAGCTTTGCTGGCTGAGGAATTCTGTGGGTTGAAGTCCACAAGTCTTAAAGTGGCCAAGGTTGAGGACCCCTGCTTTAAAGGAACCACAGCTGTAAGGGGACAGCCCCTTCTGATCTTTTCTGTGGAACTGGATCGGCTACAAACTGGAAACTTGGAACTGAATCAACTGGACAATCTGATTCAACATCTCTTATCAGAGAAGAGCAACAAAGATGATTAGAGGACTGGAGGCTAAAACATACAAGAATATATATTTATTGTGATTTTTATTATCGCCTATTCACCGCCCTGAGTCCCGTAAGGGAGATAGGGCGGTATACAAATTTAAATAAACATAAACATAAACAAACATACAAGGAACGGTTGCTGGAATTGGGTATGTCTAGTTTAATGAAAAGAAGGACGAGGGGGCACAGGATAGCAGTCTTCCAATATCTCAGGGGTTGCCACAAAGAAGAGGGAGTCAAGCTATTCTCCAAAGCGCCTGAAGGCAGGACAAGAAGCAACGGATGGAAACTAATCAAGGAGAGAAGCAACCTAGAACTAAGGGGAAACTTCCTGACAGTCAGAACAATTAACCAGTGGAAGGACCTGCCTACAGAAGCGGAAAAAGCATCATCATTAACAAAGCAACTCATTCTTCTCCCTCACGGTACCTTGATGGAGCTATTCTCAAACATCTCCACGGTCATTTCTTCTTCCTCCTCCTCCTCCTCCTCTGACCCAACAGCAGGCTCAACCACCATGCCTGGAAACCTCTCACTCTCGCAGAACTGGAGGAAAACGGGGTTACGGCTGGAATTGCGCTGGATCTCAACTCGTAGGATGCCGTCCCGTGGCCATTTATCCCGGACGTGTTCCAGGCAGTTGATGGGGGAGCGGGAGAAGGTGATGTGAATGTATGCCAGAATGAAGAGGACAAAGAGAGCCTGAGAGACAGAGAAATAACAAATTACAACAAGTGCAGCCTCCCCGTCTCCCAAGCCTCTGCAAGATAAATACGAACGCTCCATCAAGCTTCCCTTCTATAAAGGAACCTGATTACACACCGTGTGTCATATTTTTATTTATTTATACCCCACCTTTATTGTTTTTATAATTAACTCAAGGTGGTGAGCTCCTTCCTCCTATTTTCCCCACCAAAATACCCTGTGAGGTAAGTTGGGTTGAGAGAGAGACTAGCCCAAAGTCACTCAGCTGGCTGTCAAGCCTAATCTGAGACTAGAACCCAGAGTCTCCTGGCTTCTAGCCTAGCGTCTCAACCACTGCACCAAAATTATAAATAAATAATAACATAATAAAATATAAAATAAATGGGGGGGGGGAATATAAAATAGTTAAAACTTGGCTCAGTTTGGGTTCTGGCTCCATGCACCCTCCATCCATAATTGCCTTTTCCCATGGACTAAAGTTCTTTCAAAGGTTTTCCATTCTGAACCAGTTTCTAGAAGGAAGACGGCATCCTCCCCTCCTTCCCAGCCAGCCCACTTCATTTCTGAGCAAAAGGGTAGAGAGGGTTTCTTCCTTTGTAACTCCAGGTACTCCTCGAGTTACGGCCACAATTGACCCTGCTAAGCATTCTAAGCATTGCTTAGCAAGATAGTTGTTCCGTGAGTTTTGCCCCATTTTACGACCTTTCTTGCCACAGTTGTTAAGTGAATCGATGGGAGTTGCTAAGTTAGTAGCATGGCAGTTAAGTGAATCTGGCTTCCCCCACTGACTTTGCTTGTCAGAAGGTCAAAAACACCTGAGCCCAGGACATGGCAACCATCATAAGATATATGCCAGTTGCCAAATGTCCTAATTTTGTTCACGTGACCAAAGGGATGCTGCTACATGTCATTAAGTGTGAAATGGATGAGATAGATAGATAGATAGATAGATAGATAGATAGATAGATAGATAGATAGATAGATAGATAGATAGATAATGGATGATAGATAAAATAGATTAGATAATGGATGATAGATAGATAGATAGAGATAGAGATAGAGATAGATTAGATTGATAGATTGATAGATTGATAGATAGATAGATAGATAGATAGATAGATAGATAGATAGATAGATAGATAGATAGATAGATAGATAGATAGATAGATAATGGATGGATGATACAGACAGACAGACAGACCTTTATTGTCATTTTTTCCTGTGGGCACAATGGCACACATTAAAAATGAAATTTAGTTACTTGCTCTCAAAGTGTACACATACATAACACATTTAAAACATACTATATACAACATATGTATAGACCTACATCCTTACATATAAGTAACATCTAAATATTATTCGCTGTCCATCTTGAATACATAGCGGAAGGAGGAAGCTTTAGAGTTCACAAGGTTAAGAACCGTCACTAAACAAAGGTTGTAAATCGAGGACCACCTGTATTCCAGAAATTAAGCCAGCTGCCATGATATGTTTCCGTTCATCATAAGCTATTCTGCACCATTAGGTAAAATCTCAATCAGTTGAGCTTGATTTCTGGTGACTTACATCAGGCAGTTTCCTTGGCAACAGCTCATAAAGCAGCCCTTGCCACCTTCTCGGATTTTGTTTTACCACCTGGTCCAGTTGTTGGCCCTGGACCTCCCAGCCGTTCTGCCTCCAAATATCTAGAGGGGCTGCCCCTGTTTTGCTTTCTACCTCAGTCAAGGTCAGCTAGTACTGCCAGATGGCTAGGCAGAGCCAGATTATGAGAAGGCAACTTTAAGATAGCAAAACAAAGCAACAACAATCAGCCTGCTAATGCAGGTTTTCAAAAGCATTTTTCTTCCTGCTTTACTATGGAAACATGGATTAGTGTCCTTCTGGGAGAGTAATAAACCATTTTTATAGCCTGGTAACTTTATGGAGCTTTTTAAAACTAACCCACAGAAATTATCTCCTTCTTGCTCTTCTGGGAGTTCTAAACATATCGTGTTAGCTTGTTATAATCCTTACAATGGTCCCCTGTGGCAGACCAATACCACTGCCTTCAAACTGCAAATGAATGAGGCTCTCCAATTCAAAGAAGATGGCAAAACATATCCAAAACATTTTATGATCCTCGGGAACAAAGGGCTTTAAATTATAGAGCTGTAAATGCCACGGCAAGAAAACACACAGCCCTACTAATTTTAAAGACACTGAGCTAGTCAGCTGGAGAGCTGGCAGTTCGGGTTTGAGACCCAAGTACCACACAAAGGGGTGAGCTCCTGTTACTTCCCCCAGCTCTTGCCCACCTCGTAGTTCGAAAGCATGGAAATGCGAGTAGATAAATAGGCACCACTTCAGTGGGAAGATAACAGGGTTCCATGGCTTATAGCCACGCTAGCCACATGACCCTGGAAATTGTCTTCGGACACCGCTGGCTCCCTTGGCCAAGAAACAGAGATAAGCACAGTGCCCTAAAACTGGAAATGACTGACAGGGAAATTTTTACTAATTAGGTTATAGTAAAATTAAGGCAGAGAACTGAAGAACTAGCAGAACCTTAAAGAAGTTCTTTTAGCCTGGTATTTTCCTGCAAGTTTATCAACAACCTGGATATAAAAGTGAAGCCAATCTTTAACAAAGTTGATACTGAGTTTGGTGCATTTCTCACTGCTAACACCTCGGAGCAAAAGAACTAAAACTGGACCAAACATATTCCACAAAGGCATATACAACTGATATGTATAACATACATACATACATACATACACATACATACATATATATATAAGCATACATATACAATGGTGAGTACGTGGCGTGATTGCATTAGATGTAAAGAGAGTTTTGAAATGGTAGCTGATCAGAGGCTGAACAGGGGCCCACAGTGGGGTGTAACTAGAAAAAAGACTAGCATGAATTTAGGAAATATTATAATAGAAACACCACGGGAAGTTACACTTTATTCCTCACAAACTTCTCACATGCAGGTACTGCTCTAGACAAACCATTTTCCCTTCAGCCTTAGCTTTTTCTTTCCCATTTGTTAAATGAAGATAATAGTGCCATACTTTTGCGGGGTACAAAAGTAACAGAAAAAACATGATAGCTAAAACAACAGAGGATACACTATGTAATACACATATATATATACACACACACAAACATATATAAAATGATACAGTACAGAACATGTACTGCATGCAGAGCAAAACTGAGGGAGATTGATGGTTGAGAAATATGAAGTATAAATGAATAAAAGACAATTTTTAAAGCTTGAATAAAATGAATTCATCCCCATGGTTCTTAAAAAGATTACAGGATAGTCTGGGTAACACCTAGCACAAGAAATCAAAGTTAAGCACTGGGGAAGTTTTGTAAATCTGAATAGATGTATGTGCAGGAGGCCTGTGGAGGAGGGGGCATGGAGAGAATAATCTATCACGAGCCAATAAAATATTCTCCAAGGGAAAAAATGACCCACCCCCCACCTCAAATCTGTAAAGGCTAAAACTTTTTTTTTCATAAGCTTTGGTGAGCATTCAAACATTACTGACTCTATTCCACACCAATATGAAAATATAGAGATACAAGGGAAATATGTCTCCCTCTACCCCTACACCATTACCTTAAGGAGTATGAAGAATTCAAAGATGCGACGGAAAGATGATGGGAAGAGGCGGGCGTAAGTGACAGCCATTTTGAAGAAAAGGGCATGGAAGAGGCGATCCCGAACATTGATGAGAGGGTTCTGGTTGAGATTGCGGACCCCTCGGTTATTGCCAGCGGGGGCCCCACCCACCCCATTATTGTTCATTGGATGATGGGTGTTGTTGGGTTGATTCTCTGACATCTTGAGTTGGCGAAGGTGCACAGAGGGTTGATAGGGATGCTTTCAAAGGCTTCTCTTGCAGTCTTCTCTTAGAAGAGTTTGACTCCAGTTTCCCACATATAAATTTAATTTCAAGGTACTAAGCAAGTCTGCTGATCGGAGAATGCACTTAAGCAATAAATTCACCTCCCAAACTGGCACAGGGGGGGGAAAAACCCAGAAAATAGCTATCCCACAACAAAGTAGCCCATAGTCTGAATTAGAAGACAAATGGTCCTTAAATGGATTGACATGAAAGATGCACTAATTTGGAAACAACTAAGAAAGGGTTAGTAGCTCAGCAAGAGGTGAACAGATGGGCGAACTGATCAAACCCCCTGTAAGAGTCCTTGATGGTAGGAAGGCGAACCTCAAAGAGGACCTAAAAGTGCTTCGGAGTTAGTTAGGGAAGGCAAATAGCATGAGGAGAATCCAGAAAAAACTGGCAGCAGATTTGCCTCTCCCAGGGGACCAAGGTGTTATCAGTCAAAATGGGGGAAAGTAAGAGATTCAAGGTTGAACAGATCAGGGATGCCAGAACCCCCAAAGAGTCCAAAGATGGGATTGTGGACACGACTATTCAATTGACAGAAGAGGGATTCGGCAAGATAGGGAAGGAAGCTGTCAAATCACAAGGGGGGGGGGATAGGAATTACGTTGGGCAGAAAGAGGAACTTTGCCAGGACAAATTAGAGAAAGGGGAGAGACCGTTCTCGGGGGATGACATTGGGGGCGGGGGGGGGAGCCTGCGAAACTTCTATAATCTCTTTATTTAAACGGGGGGAATTGGTGAACCCCACCAATTTCTAACAGAGGAATCTGAGGCAGGAGGGGGGAAAGGTAAACAAAGGGGAGATGCTCTGAAGACTCAATTTTTCTTGGAGGGGGGAGAAGGCAAAGAAGAGCCCTTTGCAATCTTCTCGGGAAAGGGGAAAGGGGGGGGCAAGCTTCAAAACGGAGGCGCTTAATTTGGGGAAGAAAAAGGGTCGTCAGAAGAAGCGGAGAGGATGGAAGGGGGGGGGAGAGAAGGCCAGCCCACCAAACTTCAGGGTAAGGGAGGAAGTGGGGGCGACCCGTTATTGAGAGGGATATTTTACCCCCCTCCCGCCCCCAGGAAGGGAAGAACAGCCTCGAAGGAGGGAAGAGGAGGAGAAGGAAGACAGGGAGAGCCCTCACCCAGCCCTTCAGACGGGCCCGGTCAGGAGGAGGGGAAGCAGCGGCCCCCCCCAAAAGCAAAAAGGGGCCGTTGGGGAGAGAAAGAAAAGCTGGGCCGCGTCCTCTGGCCTCCGCCTCTCAGTCCACCTTCGCGTCCGTCCGGGCCACCGCCATGTTGATAGCTCGCTTCCCCTTTCCTTCCCCCCCTCCCGCCCCGCAGCACCGATGACGTCAGCCGGGAGCAGGCAGGGCGGAGGAACTCCGAGCGAGGCGAAAAGCATCCTGGGAAAGACAAGGGGGAACTAGAGGAGCTCGGAAAGGGGAGCGCAAGAAGCGGGCTCCAAAGGGGTACGGTTAAGAGGATTTAAGAAGCACTTCCGGTATCTGATTGACAAATAGTTTAAAAAAAAAAATTCCCAAAAAGCACCCTGCAGCCGCAAGCCAATACCTGGATTGGCAAGTAGGAACAAAAGTTTTAAAAGTTTCCTTTTTATCTTCCCTTCTTTAACCTATCCATGCTGATGGAACTCTATTTATCGAGTTTCCACCTTCTCAATTAGTATCATATATAATTAGGAGGGTTTTTGTCCCAGGAGAAATCAAAACTGTTGATCTTGGCAGCAATATTATTGCATCGTGGAAATCTTCATTTACGCAGATACTACTGTGAAGTAGTCACCCTTCACTGGGTTATAGAACAAGGTGCCTTCAGCCCAGCAATGTTGGTTAATTGTTGCCTCCTTGATTTCACATTTTACGTTTTGTTCTTACCCCCTTTGAACCGCACATGGAGGATTCGGCCTGCGACGATCCCAAACCACAGATGCTAGATTCCGGAAACGCTTGACATTTTTACTTACCTCTTTGTCCTCATATTTTCCCACCCAATGCCGGAGTTACGCCCCTTGATTTCCATAACCCGACCTTGCCTTTCATCCTCCTTGGAAATACAGTTTGTTCTGAATTTTATAAAATATATATTCGAAACTTCGAGTTGTAGAGACGGCACAGCTTGTTTTGAGTTAGTACAAACCAGAACTTTTTTTAAAAAATTACATTTGTGCTCATCATATCTTACAATATTACGCAATCATAAGCTTTATATAGCTTTCAAGAGGACCTTTAGTTTGTGCTCGCTTCGGCAGCACATATACTAAAATTGGAACGATACAGAGAAGATTAGCATGGCCCCTGCGCAAGGATGACACGCAAATTCGTGAAGCGTTCCATATTTTGATGCCTTTTTCTCCTCCCTCCCTCCCATTTATGACTGTTGCTGTTGTTTCTGTTGCTACTTTTTGCAATGTTATCTGTGGCTTTGGAAAATATTGCAGACATCATTTCATCTATTCTAAACCACAGCAGCAGCAGCAGCATTTTCAGCTCTCTTTATAAAACGAAACTTTTGTAGTTTAGAACATGCAGTCGTCCACGTGGCTTTGCTGGATTTGAGCAATGCATCCTTGTTATGCATTGAAATATATAAAGTAGTGTTAAGGCCCTGTAAAGTGAAGCTAACTTTTTAGAATGATCCTGACTGTTAACTCACAACTGTTTTGCAGGGAAACTTTGAACATTTATATTCGGGCTGGCTTTACAAGTTTTGTGATTGGCTAAGGCCCTGTGTGGGTCAGAGTGTAAATTACAGGAAATTGCCTGCAGTTCTCCAGTTCCAGTTTGAGTCAATAAATAATGTGCCGGTCTGCTCCTTGTCTAATGAAGCCTGTTGTGTCCTGAGCCTGCAGGAGCAGGCTCTGGACAATGCAAGAGTCCCGGGCATTTGCAAAAGCTGCCCGGGACCAGACTGAGCGGCGCCGGCCTTGCGCACATGCACAAGGCGGGAAAAGACTGCCTGCTATTGGTTGGAATTGCCCGGGGATCCAGGGGTATAAATAGAGGCCTGTGTGCCTCTGTTTTTGTTGGTTGTTAGCTGTAAGAGAGTGAGAGTAAAGGTCTGTTAGCAACGTGCATTGCCTCCTTCGCCATTATTCTCCGGACTTAACAAAGCCCACTACACAATAGTGGCCACGAAGGTGGGATAGCTGCAGAGGAGAGAGCTGCTGCTAAACAAGAGACTAAAATCACTGGATGTCATACTAGGTAAGGAGCCCTGGTGGGATGGTTGGAAACGTGATTAAAATACCAACAAAATTGGATTGGTAAGAAAAAGAGTTTATTCTGCAGAAAATAGAAAAGCGGTTTGCAAAGCGCGGTGGATCCTGGTGAGAGACTTCAACAGGAAGTTCTAAACCCAGAGACCGCACAAAAATATTCAAACTCATAACATTATATACACTCCTATCGCGACGCCCCCATCCCCTCCCCTTAGGTCCCATTTGAGAGGACTTCCGGGGGCACAATCTGTCCGATCCGCCTAGCCAGAATACATCATCCCTCCCCCTCAGTTACATTGTTCAGAACTTCTCTCTGCCATCCTTTTGTCTTGTTAAGTGTGTCTTCTAGTCAAGCCTCCTGAAACCTAGTGCCTACAGTGCAGGGCTTGGCTAATCCTTCTATTGTTAATCAATTGTGACCGTTTTATTTTTAAACTTCTTCCTTTCTCACAGGATCACGCTCCGCAGCCGGCCTGCCAGTAAGACACACTGGAGGCACAGACATACCTGAGGGATCTGTCCCCAGGACTCCTAAGTGCAGCACAGCTCCAACCACAGCAGTACAGGCATTAACCAGCACCACAGGAGCCTCCCCAAAATGGCTGAAGCGGGAAGTAATATCGACGAGTTCGATATTACTCATCCGGAAAAGTGGCGCTCATACGTCTCCCAAGTAGACAACTATCTCCAGGCTAACCAGATCACAGACGATGGCCTGAAGGCGGCCACCTTACTACTTGTCTGCGGAGAAGCCACGTTTGATATCGCGGAAAGCCTGATAGCACCGGCAAGTATAGAGACTGTGGCCTACGCAGACCTCAAGAAAAAATTAAGGGGACATTTTGAACTTTTTGAACCTAAAGTCTCAGTAATCGCCCGGCGCTATGCATTCCAGCAACGTGAGCAGAGATCTGGGGAATCTGCAGCAGAGTTTGTGGCAACCCTTCGCCAAGCTTCGCGTCAATGCAAGTTCCCTGACCTGGAAGACCGTCTCAGAGACAGGCTCGTTTGCGGCCTGCGTAATAGAGAATTACAGCAGCGCCTATTCGCCATGGAGAAATTGACCTTCCAGGATGCATTGAAGGAAGTCAGGGCGGATGAGGCTGCCAGACGGGCAATGAAGATTCTTTGGCCACCTAAAACACGCACCAGGCCCACAGCGATCCACCAAGAGACCGCAGAAGGCTCGGGGGAGGCCAGTGAGAGTGAAAAAATCAATCGTTTGCGGAGAGAGCCACCGAGACGGTCACACTCCACAGAGCAAGCAACTTCCCCACAGAGCTGCGCAAGCTGCGGGGGACAGCATGAAAGAGCCGAGTGCAGATTCTGCACCGCAGTATGCCATGCCTGTGGAAAGCAAGGGCACATAGCCAGAGTATGCAGAGGTCGTCAGCGGGAAGTTCGGGTTACCAAGATCTCCTCCTTGCCTCCTCTCAAGAGGAGACCAGGTCCACAGGTCAAGGTCCAATTAGATTGATTTATTGCTAAAAAGCCTTTGAACAGGAATAGGACATGCTTGGAGTGAGATAAAAGATGAACAGGATAGATAGATAGATAGATAGATAGATAGATAGATAGATAGATAGATAGATAGATAGATAGATAGATAGATAGATAGATAGATAGATAGATAGATAGATAGATAGATAGATAGATGGTAGATAGATGGTAGATAGATGATAGATAGATGATAGATAGATATAGATAGATGATAGATAGTTAGATATAGATAGATGATAGATAGTTAGATATAGATAGATGATAGATAATAGATAGATTAGATAGATAGATAGATAGATAGATAGATAGATAGATAGATAGATAGAATAGATAGAATAGATAGATAGATAGATAGATGATAGATAATAGATAGATTAGATAGATAGATAGATAGATAGATAGATAGATAGATGATAGATAGTTAGATATAGATAGATG
>NW_015386521.1:386324-415432 GCF_001527695.2 Protobothrops mucrosquamatus
GATAGATTAGATAGATAGATAGATAGATAGATAGATAGATAGATTAGATAGATAGATAGATAATAGATAGATTAGATAGATAGATAGATAGATAGATAGATGATAGATAGATATAGATAGATGATAGATAATAGATAGATTAGATAGATAGATAGATAGATTAGATAGATAGATAGATAGATAGATTAGATAGATAGATAGATAGATGATAGATAGATTAGATAGATAGATAGATAGATAGATTAGATAGATTAGATAGATAGATAGATAGATAGATAGATTAGATAGATAGATAGATAGATAGATAGATTAGATAGATAGATAGATAGATAGATAGATAGATAGATAGATAGATAGATAGATAGATGGTAGATAGATGGTAGATAGATGATAGATAGATGATAGATAGATGATAGATAGATAGATATAGATAGATGATAGATAGTTAGATATAGATAGATGATAGATAGTTAGATATAGATAGATGATAGATAATAGATAGATTAGATAGATAGATAGATAGATAGATAGATAGAATAGATAGAATAGATAGATAGATAGATAGATGATAGATAATAGATAGATTAGATAGATAGATAGATAGATAGATAGATAGATAGATAGATAGATAGATAGATAGATAGATAGATGATAGATAGTTAGATATAGATAGATGATAGATAATAGATAGATTAGATAGATAGATAGATAGATAGATAGATAGATAGATTAGATAGATTAGATAGATAGATAGATAATAGATAGATTAGATAGATAGATAGATAGATAGATAGATAGATAGATGATAGATAGATATAGATAGATGATAGATAATAGATAGATTAGATAGATAGATAGATAGATAGATTAGATAGATAGATAGATAGATAGATTAGATAGATAGATAGATAGATGATAGATAGATTAGATAGATAGATAGATAGATTAGATAGATTAGATAGATAGATAGATAGATAGATAGATAGATAGATAGATAGATTAGATAGATAGATAGATAGATAGATTAGATAGATAGATAGATAGATGATAGATAGTTAGATATAGATAGATAATAGATAGATTAGATAGATAGATAGATAGATAGATTAGATAGATAGATAATAGATAGATTAGATAGATAGATAGATAGATAGATGATAGATAGTTAGATATAGATAGATGATAGATAATAGATAGATTAGATAGATAGATAGATAGATAGATAGATGATAGATAATAGATAGATTAGATAGATAGATAGATAGATAGATAGATAGATAGATAGATAGATAGATAGATAGATAGATAGATAGTCAGATGATAGATAGATATACATATAGTCAAAATAATACACGACCACCAGGAGGATTTAAGTAAGAAAAATATACTTTACTAAAATTGCCAAGCTTTCGTTGGGAACTCCCAACATCATCAGGGCTAAAAAGCCAGTCTACAACGATGACTTAAATAGGTTTGGCTGACATTTGCACCCGGCTTCTAGACCGTGTCACTGGCCCCGGTCGATCAATACACATTTCAGCTGTTTCCTTTGTATTACGTTCTCTTTTACCATTGCCTTGGGCTTTCCTGCCTATTCTATCATTACCAGTGTGTGGATTTGTTGGCATCCTTTTGCCCTCCTCCCTTCTGTTGGTATCTATTCCCATTCCCTGTTTCTTCCCACTACGGGTCCCGGGGTATATATATATTCAGAATGATATTGGAAGGGAACTTGGAGGTGTTCTAGTCCAACCGCCCTGTATGTGTTTGTGTGTGTGATTGTATGAATGTACACACACACACAAACACATACTGTACATATATTAATTCATACAATTTTGAAGGTTACTATACATCTAAGACCAGAGACATTTCTGTTGGGGCCAATAGACAAAAATTTGGAAAAATCACAGGGTATTTTATTTGTGTATATGATAACAGTAAGGAGGCATCTATATACCCCAAGGTAGAAAGACTTGATAATATCTACAGTGGAAAATTGACTGGTAAAGGAGTTGATTGAGAGGGCAAAACTGACAACCCTGATTAGAGAAAAGATGTTGACCAACTTTAATACTAACTTGGAGCCCCTTTTGGACTTTTTGTGCAAAACAGCAAAACTTGAAATTATGTTATATGTATGTGTTTGATGTTTAGTAAAGATTTGATTATAACAAAGTGAGTCTTATGTTTTAATTTGGCCGCTTGCAATATTTTGCAATCACGTGACATGATTTATGTTGTACTGCTGCCACAAACTGGGCTTTTGGGGCAGTTTCTGGCTAAAAATGCCCGTAGACATGAATTTATTCACTTAATGACCACTGATTTCACTTAATAACCACCACAAAAAAGTAGTAAAATTGGATCGGTCACATGACTGCCTTGACTTACAACTATCAGGACTTACAGCATAAATTCTGGGTTCCATGACGGTCATAAGTTAAGTTCTACCTGTATATAGATAATGTAAATTCTTGTCTTTTGTTCATGTTTTTCACTCTGCCTGCCTGCTTTTGAATCTTGTTTTGCCCCACTGACTGCTTTTGATCTTTGCTGGTGTTTTAATAAATAAAGCAGCTTTATTTTTGCTAGCTAATCTGAACAGCTCCCATGTACCTACTCTCATTCGGATTTAGGGATTGCTTGAGAATGTGCTGGGGGGCAAAGTAAGCTGAAAGTAATTTTCCAACAGGTCTAGGCCTGCAGAAGGCATAAACAGAGGGATTTATAGTCTTTTAAAACTTACAGAAGATATCTTACTGGTGTAGCTAACAGTTTCCCTAAACTCTCAAGTTATATTTCTCACTTTTAATGAATTTCAAAGCCTGGTGGGATGATAATAACAATAACAACAACAACAACAGTAGTAGTAGTAGTAGTAGTAGTAGTAGTAGTAGTAGTAGTAGTAGTAGTAGTAAAGTTGGAAGGGACTTTGGAGGTCATCTAGTCCAACCCCCTGCTCAGGCAGGAAACCCTATACCATTTCGGACAAATGGCTGTCCAGTCTCTTCTTAAAAACTTCCAGTGTTGGAGCATTCACTGCTTATGGAGGCAGGTTGTTCCACTGGTTAATTGTTCTCACTGTCAGGAAGTTTCTCCTTAGTTCTAGGTTGCTTCTCTCCTTGATTAGTTTCCACCCGTTGCTTCTTGTCCTGCCTTCAGGCGTTTTGGAGAATAGCTTGACTCCCTCTTCTTTGGGGCAGCCCCTGAGATATTGGAAGACTGCTATCATGTCCCCCCTCGTCCTTCTCTTCATTAAACTAGACATACCCAATTCCAGCAGCCGTTCCTTATATGCTTTAGCCTTCAGTCCCCTAATCATCTTTATTGCTCTTCTCTGTACTCTTTCTATGCTAATACAAAATTATGCGTCTTTCTTTCATCACATTCATCAATGAAATTATGAGGTTTTTTAAATCATTACAGTAAACCATCATGTGTACGCCTGCAATTTTGGATTGTGCATTTTCAAAATTGTTTTTTTCTCTTAAATTTCCTGACAGAACAATTAATCAGTGGAATAACTTGCCTCCAGAAGTTGTGGATGCTTCAACACTGGAAGTTTTTAAAAAGAGATTGGACAACTATTTGTCTGAAAAGGTATAGGGGTCTCCTGCTTGAGGTTGGACTAGAAGACCTCCAAGGTCCCTAAATTTTATAATGGAATATTGCATCTTGTTTTGGTTGTCATGATACAAAAAAGATGTTGAGACTCTAGAAAGAGTACAGAGAAGAGCAACAAAGATGATTAGGGGACTGGAGGCTAAAACATATAAAGAACAGTTGCTGGAATTGGGTATGTCCAGTTTAATGAAGAGAAGGATGAGGGGGAACATGATAGCAGTGTTCCAGTATCTCAGGGTCTGCCACAAAGAAGAGGGAGTCAAGCTATTCTCCAAAGCGGCTGAAGGCAGGACTTTGAGCAACGGATGAAAACTAACCAAAGAGAGAAGCAACCTAGAACTAAGGAGAAACTTCCTGACAGTGAGAACAATAAACCAGTGGAATGGCTTGCCTCCATAAGTTGTGGGTGCTTCATCACTGGTGGTTTTTAAGAAGAGACTGAACAGCCACTTGTCTGGAATGGTTTAGGGTCTTCTACTTGAGCAAGGGGTTGGACTGTTATTCTGTTGTTATTTGATTAAAAGTTATCCTGTTGTTATTTGCTGGCTCCATTATTTTCATGCAATGTTTTATAATAAAGAAACTCCTGTGCCGTATTTTTTTAATGCTTTGGCAACCTTATCTATTTCAGAAAATCAAATATTATTCCACCTTAAGAATTACCCCTGCCTTTTGCCCCCCCTCAGCCATGCAATAATCAGGCTATTATTGGATATTTAAATATGGTTTATGATTTTTGTCTTGGTGGTAGGAACGGTTTGTCTGCCTCCATTGCTTAGTTACTAGAGGTGTTCAAATACAGTAGGCACACAAAGGGGTGGAAAGAAAAACAAAAGACAAACTCTTGAGATCTTGAATTGCAGAAATCCAGAGCTCAAGTTTGATTCCTGTGGATCAGTCCATTATCATGGTCTGGTTGGAAAAAAAAATCTCCTCAGTAAGTAATCTGTAAATTTTGATTAGGTGACCTTGGTATCCACTCATCCGAATCTCCTTGCTGCTTGCTTTTCCTTCTTTCTGCTCAACGTGTTTTATTTTAAAATCTGAAGTTTTTAAATATGACCACACGGAAATCCATCGATCAGGAACTTCATCTGTTTCCAGCAGCTTTGTGAGAGGTGAGAAAATTAGGGCTAGGCTCAAAAGCTAACAGGTGAATTGTTTGATCCCAGCCAACAGGACAGGATCATTAAAAGGAGGGAGAAGTTAAAAGTTTCATGTTGTAAAATTCATCCGCTGAGAAATTGGCCATTAACTCTTTCTTGTCGAAATTTGTCCTCTGAGTTTGGGCTTACAAGCATTTGTTTAGTGACGGTTCAAAGTTGCAGTGACACTGAAAAAAGTGAATTATGATCATTTATCACACTTATGACTGTTTCAGCATCCCCCGGGTCACCGGATCAAAATTTTGGTTGCTTGGCAACTGTTTTATATTTATGAATGTTGCAGTGTCCTGGGATCAAGTGATCCCCTTTTGTGACCTCCTGACAAGCAAAGCCAATGGGGAAGCCAGATTCACTTAACAACCGTGTTGCTAACAACCGCAAGGATTCACTTAGCAACTGTGGCAAAAAAAAGATTGTAAAATGGGGCAAAACTCACTCTCAACAACACTTTCGCTTAGCAACAGAAGAAAGTTTGCGCTCAATTGTGGTTGCAACTTGAGGACTAACTGTAGCTGTATTTATTTCATGCCTGGCACTTTGATACAATGCAAAGGCTGAACAATGAAAATGAATTCTCTTCAGATAGTCCTCAACTTACAACCGTTCGTTTAACAATTGTTTGAAATTTCGATGACGCTGAAAAAAGGGACTAAGGATCCGGTTTTCGCACTTCACAACTGTTGCAGCGTGCTTGTGGTCGTTTGAACACTTGGCAACTGGCGTGTGTTTACAATGGTGTCCCAAGGTCACGTCATTGCCATTTGCGACCTTCTGACAAGGAAAGCCAGTGGGGAAAGATGGATTCTTTTAACTATGGCAAAAAGTTGTAAAATGGGGCTCAGCTCATTTAATATGTCTGCTTCGCTTAGCGACAGAAGTTCCAGTCTCAACAGTAGTCATAAGCTGAGAAGTCAAAAGACAGGGAGACTTAAAGATGTCAAGGGGAGGGGAGTGTTTCTTTCTCTCTGCTTTTGCTGAACCACAGTTCCCTCATTCTGTGGGGCTAAGGCTGCATTCCCCATTTTTTTTATTCCTGCTGAAATATCTCCAGTCCAGGTCAAACTTTCAAGTTAGCATTCACAGTTCCCACTTCTTAGCTGCCTGAAGGAGAGGCAGGAGGGAGTCTAACAAGCCGACTTCCAGAAATGCACATTCAGAATTGGAAGGGACCTCAAAGGTCATTTAGTCCAACCCTTTACTCAGGGCAAGAACTGCTGAAGTAGCTGGGCGATTTCCATTGTTAAGTCATGATGTTTTAAGTCGAGGCACCCATAGGATCGAGCTGATTTTGCGATCTTAAGTGGTGGTTGAGTGAATTTTTCATGGACCGCAAATTGCATGACATGGCACTGAACGCTGCAATCACTTGTAAAAGTGAACCAGTGCCCAAAATGGAGCCGTGTGAATGCTGCTGTTGGAACTCTGGAACCAGGTCATGAAGATCTCTTTTTTTGGGGGGGGGGGTGTATAACTTTGAATAGTTTCTAAGTAAACGGTTGTTAAGTGAGAACTATCTGTACAATTAATCAGTGGAACAAAACTTGTCTCCAGAAATTTTGGATGTGCAAAAACACTGGAAGTTTTAAGAAATGATTAGACAGCCATTTGTCTGAAATGGTATAGGGCAGGGGTAGGCAACCTTGGCTCTTTTATGACTGGTGGACTTCAACTCCCAGAATTCCTGAGCCAGCATGGCTCAGCTTGGAAACCTCTCCCTTTCCCCTCAGCATGGCTGGCTCAGGAATTCTGGGAGTTGAAGTCCACGAGTCATAAAAGAGACAAGGTTGCCTACCCCTGAATAGGAGGTTGGACTAGAAGCCTCCAAGGTCCCTTCCAACTCTGCACACCCATTTTGTTCACAACAGGCGAAAAAGCTCCCTCCTCGGGAAAGATGAAGGCAGCTGCTGTGGGGCTCTCAGGCCAGGATTCCAGGGATCAGCTGAAGCTGCCGTGCATGTTTTGGACCAATCTTGTCTTCCAGGTTCCCCAATGTAAGATCCCATCCAAAGGTACGGCGTGTGCAGTTTCCACCTTAACTGAGCTGTCCAAATGTAGAGCCTGCCTTGCTGTTCCAAAAAGCTAGATATGAACCCCCCACGTTGAAAATACAGGGAGTCTTCGACTTAACATTTAGTGACCAAAGTTACAGCGGCGTTGAAAAAAGTTACTTATGACCATTTTTCACACTTATGACCGTTGCAGCATCCCCAGGGTCATGTGATCAACATTCAGATGCTTGGCTTGGTTCATAGTTATGACCATTCCAGTGTCCTGGGGGGTCACGTGATCCCCTTTTATGATTTTTTGACAAGCAGAGTCAATGGGGAGACCAGATTCACTTAACAACCGTGTTAGTAACAACTGCAGTGATTCACTTAACAACTGTGGCAAGAAAGGTCATAAAATGGGGGGAAACTTACTAAACAGCAGTCTTGCTTAACAATAGAAATTTGGGGTTCAGTTGTGGTCGTAAATCAAGGACTACTTGTATTCTGGATATTTCTCAGATTATGGATTATCATGTTCATAATCTCCATTCTGCATACTGAGATTTTTGGATTACCAGTTTGGATTATTTGAAATTTCTGCTTTTTTTTTTTTTTTTTACCTGGGAGCTGGAAAATGAAAGGTTTAGTCTCCGTCCCTCTCTCTTTGCCCACATATAGGTAGTCCTCGTTAACTGACTCTTTAGCGACTGTTTGCAGTTACGACAACGGTGAAAGAAAAAGTAACTTTACGGCCAACCCTCGCTTTTACAACCTGTGCAGGGCTGTAAATCAAAGGGATGCTGAAATAAGATCATAAGCACAATTGTGGTGACCACTTTGCTTAATGACTGAGTTACAGGTTATAGTTGTGGTCGCTAAATGAGGACTGCCTGTATCTGTTTCTATCTAGCTTTACTAGCAGTGCAGAACAGGGATCCAAAAATAATAATAAAGGAGAATATTGGTAGCTTGGGGTTGAAATGTGGAGTCCTTGGTGCTCTCTGAGCTTGCTTGTTTTCTTGCAGACGTTTCATTACCCAACTAGGTAACATCATCAGTGTTCGACAACCAGATCCAAAAATAGGAGACTACCACCTGTGAAGATATGCACTTTTTAAAAAACAATGATTAGCTTATGCCAGGGGTCTCTGACCCCTGGTCCGTGGACCTGTATCGGGCCGCGGCATGCCAGCAACCGGTTTGCACAAACAAGCAAAGCACCATCCGTGGGATGCAGGGAGCACACAAAACCACGCACGCTCTGGTCCATGGAAAAACTTTTCTCCATGGAACCGGTCCCTGGTGCCCCAAAGGTTGGAGTCCTCTGGTTTATGCAATAGAGATTTTGATCACATGATCATAGGATGACATTCATGACATTCTCCAGGAGGGGTCGAAGGTCAACTAAGATTTTTCAGGGGGGCTGCTTTTCTGAGGTGACCGAGGTCTCTGGGGCAGGCCTAAAAGTGGCGGAGATTGATTAGATTATGCAATGGAGATTACTGGTAGTCCTTGATTTACAACGGTTCATTTAGTGACCGTTCAAAGTTACAACAGCACCCAAAAAAGTGACTTATGACCATTTTTCATACTTACGATCATTGTAGCATCCCCATGGTCATGTGATCAAAATTCAGAAGCATGGCCACTGACTCATACTTATGACGGTTGCATGTGATCCCAGAGTCATGTGATCCCCTTTTGTGACCTTATGACAAGCAAAGTCAATGGGGAAACCGGATTCACTTAGCAACGGCAATGATTCTCTGAACTGTGGCATGAAAAGTCATAAAATGGGGCAAAACTCACTTAAAAAATGTCTCATTTAGCAACAGAAATTTTGGGCTCAGTTGTGGCGATAAGTCAAGGATTACCTGTATCGTAGTCATTCTTTAGCTATCAGCCATAGATGATGAGAGTTAAAGAGCTAAATATCTGGAGGGTTCCAGCTTACGAAAGGATCATGTGGATAGATGATGATGATGATGATGATGATGATGATGATGATGATGATGATGATGATGATGATGATAATAATAATAATAATAATAATAATAATAATAATAATAATAATAATAATAATAATAATAATAATAATAATAATAATAAAGTTGGAAGGGACCTTGGAGGTCCTATAGTCCAATCTTCTGCTCAGGCAGGAAACCCTATACCATTTCAGACAAATGGCTGTCCAGTCTCTTCTTAAAAACTTTTAAAAACTTTTAAAAAATCCTCTTTCCATCCTATCTCTCTCTCTCCTTTTAATTTCAGTGACAACTAGGAAAACCAGGAGCCAAGAGATAAATTTGACAGGGGCATCCAAACAAGGTTTCAGGAATGAAGATGGCATCACGAGAAAAAAGAACGGAGAAAGCAAATTGCCACCTCTCTGGACAGGTTGCATCCAAGAAGATCCACCACTTTTGTCTTCCCCAAAGACCTTGGTCCTCTCAGAAAAGCAGCCCACCCAAAAAATCTTAGTTGACCTTCGACCCCTCCTGGAGAACGTCATGGATCCTGTGGACTCTTGGGAAAAGAAACCGTTGGAGAAGCAGTCTCTGCAGGAGAGGTGTCCTTCCACTTCTGGTGATCCCAGAGGTGAAGGTCTCTTGGAAGGAGGAGGTGAAGATCGGGCTACTGAAATGCCTGCTGATTTTTCCGAGGATCGTGGGATTCCCAGAGTTCATCTCTTCTTGCCTCCTATTGAAGCCACCAAGCTTTGCAGAAAGAAGATCAAGATCTCCAAAAGAACCATTTGGGTACCTCCGGAAGAATCAACCCAGCTTCGGAAAATCCCCTTGCCTGCCATCCAGACTTTCCAACCACAGCTCCACAAGCCGCTTCTCTTCTCCAAGGGTAACCTCCAGAAGGATGTTCCTTTCCAGGAAAAGAGACCAGAAGAACCAGGAGGAGCACCAGAAGAAGCTTCTTGGGGACTGGTGGGCACTTTTGCACTTTTTGGGGCAGGCCAGCTGTCCCCACAAACCGGGATGGCTGGGTTGGAGGTGGGGATTCCTTGTCTGTCTTGGAGGGCATGGGCAATGCAATGCATTCAGAAGAAAGCCCACAGGAATGGCGGGAAATCCATTACGGGTTATCCTCAACTTACAACCACAATCGAGCCCAAAATTTCCCTTACTAAGTGAGACAGTTAAATGACCTTAGAGCGATTTTATGACCTTTCTTACTAACCGGTGTTCAGTGAATCACTGCAGTTGTTATACCATTAGTAGCACAGCTGTTCAGTGCATCTGGCTTTCCCATTGACTTTGCTTGTAAGAAGGTCGCAAAGGGGGAAATCACATGACCCGGGGACAATGCAACCGTCATAAATATGAGTCAGTAGCAAGCGTCTGGATTTTGATCACATGATCATTGATCACATGCTGCAATGGTCGTAAGTGTGAAAAACGATCATAAGCCAGCTGTCACATGCCTGTATTAAGCAGCAAAATGGCTGAATTGGACAGCACAGTTTCAGGCTGTTTTCCCTTCCATTTTTCTATCTTGAGTTTTAGGCAGGAGATAAAACTTATTTATTATATTTTATTTTTATCCACCTTTATTACTTTATAAATAATTCAAGGCCATACGCGTACTTAATATTCCTTCTCCCCCCCCCACACAAAAACAACCTTGTGAGGTGAATTGGACTGAGAGAGTATGATTGGTCCAAGGTCAGCCATTTGGCTTTCATGCCTAAGGCGGGACTAGAACTCACTATCTCCTGGTGATTGGTCCAAAGTCAGCCATTTGGCTTTCATGCCTAAGGCGGGACTAGAACTCACCGTCTCCTGGTGATTGATCCAAAGTCACCCAACTGGCTTTCATGCCTAAGGCGGGACTAGAACTCACTGTCTCCTGGTGATTGGTCCAAAGTCAGCCATTTGGCTTTCATGCCTAAGGCGGGACTAGAACTCACCGTCTCCTGGTGATTGGTCCAAAGTCACCCATTTGGCTTTCATGCCTAAGGCGGGACTAGAACTCACCGTCTCCTGGTGATTGGTCCAAAGTCACCCATTTGGCTTTCATGCCTAAGGCGGGACTAGAACTCACCGTCTCCTGGTGATTGGTTCAAAGTCACCCATTTGGCTTTCATGCCTAAGGCGGGACTAGAACTCACCGTCTCCTGGTGATTGGTCCAAAGTCACCCATTTGGCTTTCATGCCTAAGGCGGGACTAGAACTCACCATCTCCTGTTGATTGGTTCAAAGTCACCCATTTGGCTTTCATGCCTAAGGCGGGACTAGAACTCACCGTCTCCTGGTGATTGGTCCAAAGTCACCCATTTGGCTTTCATGCCTAAGGAAGGACTGGAACTCACAGTCTCCTGGTTTCTAGGTGAACACCTGCATCAAATGACAAGCAGTAAGGGTTTTTTTGTGGCTTGTGTGTGACCTTGGTGAGTAGCCAAATTAATTTATATTTAAGCTGCTCTTTTGTCTTTTCCCTGTGCAATTCATTTTGATTGGGTAACCAAATGACAGAGTATGCATCTATTGGGGTATATATCACCATTGATTCCTTCATTCAAAATATTTCATTCATCTTATTCTGTATCAGCAAAGCATATTTCTACCTCTGGATATATCTTGCTAGGGAAGCCACAGTTTTATTTAGAACAATTTAAGGCAAAGTATCAACCAAATTTGGCTCACCTCCTGGTAATTTCATGGACACATTTGTGCAGCGTTCTTAGCAGCAATTTGGAAATGATTTCCCCAAAACTTCAGGGGTGTTTGAAGAAATTTTGTGGAGTTTTTCCACCCAAGAATCAACTAAGTCAGGTCTTGCTTTGCTTCCCCATTCACAGATTACTGGCTGAGCCCACCTGTTGATTGGCTGAAATTATGGGTAGTCCTTGGCTTACGATACTCATTCAATGAATGTTCCAAAGTTATAATGGTGCTGAAAAAAAAGACTTAAAATTGGTCCTCTCACTTACGACTGTTGTGTCCCCACAATCACATGATCGGCATTTGGGTGCTTGGCAACTGGTAGCGTCCCGGGATCTTATAAACACCACTGGTAACTTTCCCAGCTGGCTTTCAGCAAGCATAGTCAACGGGGGAAGCCAGATTCGCCTAACAACTGTGTAATTCACATGACCATTGCAAAAAAGGTCATAAAATTGAGGAGAACTCACTTCACAACCGCATCGCTTAGCAACAAAAGTTCCACTGACAATTGTGATCATAAGTTGAAGGTAAGTTGAGGGCCTTCTACAAAGACGGGGGTCAAGCTATTCTCCAAAGCACCTGAAGGGAGGACAAGAAGCAATGGATGGAAACTAATCAAGGAGAGAAGCAACCTAGAACTAAGGAGAAACTTCCTGACAGTTAGAATTTCCACAATTAATCAGTGGAACGATTTGCTTCCAGAAGTTGTGGATGCTCCAACACTGGAAGTTTTTAAGAAGAGACTGGACAGCCATTTGTCTGAAATGGTAGAGGGTCTCCTGAGCAGGGAGTGGGACTAGAACAGGGATAGGCAACCTTGGCTCTTTTATGACTTGTGGACTTCAATACCCAGAATTCCTGAACCAGCCATGCTGACTCAGGAATTCTGGGAGTTGAAGTCCACAAGTCATAAAAGAGCCAAGGTTGCCTACCACTGGACTAGAAGACCTCCAAGGTCCCTTCCAACTCTATTATTCTGATGTTCTACTACCTGTATTAGTCAGTGAAAAAGGATTAAAAACACAAATCCACTTGATTTGCTAGACAAATCCTGCAATCAACTTTCTGCTTTCCATTACCCCAGCCCACTGCTTCCTCGCCGGATTTCCAACTTCCCACCCAACTCCTTTTGCAAAAGCTGCAGGAAACTACAACGAGTAGCAATCACCTGCTGATAGCAAAAGTCCTGCGTTCCTTGCGGGAAGAACTGCTGAAGGGCAATGCATGCAAATCAGATCGCAGGTAAGAATTTGGCCCCCGCCTCTTCCTCTTCCTCCTCCAATAGCTTTCTGGCACTTTTCTGCAGGCTGAACAGTAATCCTGTCTGTTTGTTTGAAGCAGTTATTCCAGCAGTCTCCTCCAGCCCCATCTTCCATTACTTATCCTGGACCTGTTGTTCCATCATCCACAGGCTGGCTCTCCCTGGCACACAATGCCCACAGGGTATGTTCCCAAAAGGGGTGTCTATGGAGATTCCCAACCATCCAGGTCATGGTGGTTCCAAAGGCGCTTTTCCATAAGGCAAGTGGATTTCCTTGGCTTTTTTCTTTGAAAAACGTTTCTCTTCTCTTCCAAGAAGCTTCTCCAGTTCTGATACAGCTCCTCACTATTCAGTCAGAACTGAAGAAGCTTCTTGGATGAGAAGCGAAACGTTTAAAAAAAAAAATCAAGAAAATCCAGTTGCTTCTGGAAAAGCACCTTTGGGATCCCAAAAAAGGAAGAAGCCCATAAAAATGTGCAAAGCTTGAACTGTCTTGTCCTGTCCGTCTCTACTTTTTAAATCGCACGCCGTGGACACCCCTGCATCCAGGAGGACTCTGATGGGCCCCTGCGAAAACAGGAGGCTGTGTGAAATGCAACCACTTTGTTCTGCTCCGATTTGCAAGGTGAATTCTCTTTGGGACGGAATTGGCAAAGCGACAATATTATGGGTAATCCTCGACTTACGACTGGCTACTTAGCAACTGTTCAAATTACAACAGACCTCCCCAGGGAGACTTACGAGCCAGAATCATAGTTTCAGCACTTGTCCCCCACACACGATCATGTGACCACGTTTTGGATGCTCAGCAACTGGTCCTCATTTATGCCTCTTTGCAGCATCTCAGGGTCACGTGATTGTGCTTTACGGAGGGTTGTTTTTTGTTTTTTTGGGCCAGATGGATGTTTATTTTCAGTCTCCAACAAAAAAAAAACACCCACTGGACAATAGATTCATTTAACATCCACCACATTCGCTTAACAGTCATGGTGATTCACTTAATGACTGCTGCTGCAAAAAAAAAAAAAATGGTAGGAAAATTGGGTGCAGTCACATGGTGACCTGGTTAACAACTTATGGCCGTGTCTGGGCTCAATTACAGTTGTAAGTCGAGGACTACATCTACAGTAAAAAGAATAGGGACAATTGTATGAATTGCCTCCCACAAATTCTCTCTCCCTTCCCCCCCCCCCCGTCCCCCACTGCTTTTCAGGGAGAACCAGAAGGACTTCCTGGAGCTTCCTCAGATTCAGCCCTGGACACATGGGAAAGCAGACGTGGGGCAGAAGGCCTTTGATGTCACTGATATGGAGACTGCCAAGAACAGGTTAATTAGACTGATTGGGAATCACAGCAGTGTTCCTCAAGGCACAGGTGTGTTACAGGTCCCCCCAGGACCTTAAACTGCTACCTTTCCATTAGAAGAATCCTGTTGGATTAGGCAAAAGAGCGGTCCTTTCTGGAGCCTGGATTCTTAGACAAACACCATCACCAGTTCCCACTATGACGAGAGGCAACACTTAAAGCAGGGCTTTTCAACCAGTGGTACAGGTACCACCTGTGGTACATTGGCACCTGGCAGGTGGTACGCGACCATCCTAGAAAAGTAGCGGGGGAGGGGAATGAGCTGAACCGGTGGCAGCACCACACAAGCCTGAGCGAGAGATGGCTGGAGCTGCAGGGCTGTCAGGCTCAGCGGAAGCACCAAGATCAGCGCCAGGCTCCAGCTGGAGCTCGGTGCTGATCCTGGCACTTCTGAGCCCAGAAGAAGCACCGATCAGCTGGAATGTTGCAGCATCTCCAGGGCCTCGTGATTTACATTCAGATGCTTGGCAACTGATTCATATTTATGACGGTCACAGTGTCCCAGGGTCATGTGAAGTGACCAAAACCTGCTGCAACCATCCAGCAGACAGGAGGAATAAAAACCAAAACCCCCCACCCCCCCACCCCTGTTGCCAATCCTCAACAGAAATGCTCACAACAATGAAAACCTCGGAGACGAGGAAGAGCGTGGCCGGGCAGGCAGGCAGGTGTCTTGCTCGGCTGTGGCTTGGGGGGCACTTTTTTCAGTGCCATTGTAACTTCGAACAGTCACTAAGCGAACTGTTGTAAGTCGAGGACCACCTGTACTTTATCACTTTTTCCCCTTTTTTTTTTTGGTCATCAAGTTTTTGACACCTTGCTAGGTGACTGGTGGTACTCGGATGTTGCCATATCCTAAAAGTGGTACAGTGGGTGAAAAGGTTGAAAAGCCCTGACTTAAAGCAATGTGGCTTTGGATGCACTAATTTCCAAGAATCAGATCTAACAGTCAAGAGTGAAAACTTGGCAGCTACGTGCCTTATTATTTTCATCTTGTTGTTAGAGTAAGGGGAAGGGAGATCAGACTTCAAATGGGTTAGTTAGAGAAACAAAACCTCCCCAGTTCTGCAGACGTTTGTTGAGACGAAGATGTATGGAAACTTCTCAAGGACATTCTAATCACTGTGGAGAAAATACCAGAAGGTTCTCAAAACAACGAGGTGTTCCCATGAACTATGTGGACATCTGGGAGTTTTGGCTGGAAATGTTATTGTTCTATGTTTTGGTTAGATGTCTTGGGATTTTAGAGTTAGTTTTCCTTCGCCTATACCAGGGGTCGGCAACCTTGGCTCTTTTATGACTGGTGGACTTCAACTCCCAGAATTCCTGAGTCAACATGGCTGGTTCAGGAATTCTGGGCATTGAAGTCCACAAGTCATAAAAGGGCCAAGTTTGAAGACCCCTGTCTTAAAGGGACAGGGCACAAGCAACCCAGGTGCTAGCCATTTTGCAGGCAACCGGTCCTCTCACACATTTGAAGTGGGATTTTAACTCATTAATTAATTAAATTATCTTGGGTAATATATTCACGTTTACAGTACTATTGTGGTATAAGTCCTCGCCAGGAAATTTTTCAGCTCTTCAATCTTTCAAGGTCTTGTTTTATTTCTTACCATGTTTTTTTACAATTATTTTGGAAACTGTCTTAATCACATCACATCCGATAAAGCCCTAAAGATTTCATTGGGGTTAGAATTCCTGAGTCAACATGGCTGGTTCAGGAATTCTGGGCATTGAAGTCACAAGTTATAAAAGAGCCAAGGTTCCTTACCCCTGGCCTATATACCATGCTGTATATTCAATAAACCAGTACGTTTTTCAGAAATGCAAGTGATTCTGGACTTTATTTGGATACTTGAGCTGAAGGTTGACACCTAAATTTCATAGAATGCTGTGGGGAGTGTGTGTGTGTGTGTGTGTGTGTGTGTATGTTCCCAATTATAGGTAGTCCTCGACTTATGACCACAACTGAGCCCCAAATTTATGTTGCCAAGTGAGACAGTTGCTAAGTGAGTTTTGCTCCATTTTATGACCTTTCTTGCCACAGTCAAGTCAATAACTTCAGTCATTAAGTTAGTAACAGGTGTTAAGTGAATCCAATTTGCCCACTGACTTTGCATGTCAGAAGGTCGCGAAAAGATGATCCAGTGATCCTGGGACACCGTCACCGTCATAAAGATGAGCCACTTGCCAAGCATCTGAATTTGTGACCACGGGGATGTTGCCACGGTTGTGTGAAAAATGGTCATAAGTCACTTTTTTTGGGTGCTGTAATAACTTTGAATGGTTACTCAACAAATGGTTGTAAGTCGAGAACTACCTGTACATAAAACAAGTTGATCTTTTGGTAGTCCTGGGAGGAACTGAACAGTGGAGACGGGGTGCAGGGGAAAAAGTCCCAACGCAACCAATGAAGAAAGCCGTGTTACATCACAGGCAGGGCTGGGATTTCTCTCCTCTCCCAAGTTTTGGAAAATTTTGGAGACTGCTAAAATAACAAGTGTTAAGCCTATCTTAGGGCATGCAATATAATTTGAGGTGGTGGCTCCTGCTTCCGAACCACACTAGTCTTAGAAAAAGTTGTTGATATCACCAGTAAGACTGTTTCTCCTTTAATACTGTTTTCCACTCAAGAAAGGGATTTTTTCAACATCTGCTCTCATGTGGATGAATCTTTCTCCCGAAGTCTAAGGAAATAGTGAAAGGTTAGCTAAGTGCACTCTATCTGGATGTTTTGGCTTGAAATTACTGGACCTCCCGAGAACCTGTGAAGGCACACTGCACGGATGATGTTACCCAGATTGGTAACGAAATGTCTGCAAGTGAACAGCCAAGCTCAGAGAGTACCAACAAACCCTGTCCCCTGCCCGTTTAATCCTGAGTTACAAATATTCTCTTTTTATTTATCTTGCAGTGGTTTGGACCCTGGACAGGAAGTTTGAGGAGAAAATCACCCCTACCTCATCTTCCAACTTCCTTCTAGAACAGGGAGGTCAAACTGCCGGCCCTGCAGGCTGGATGCATCATAGTGAAACCATGCCCACCCCATTGCCGGCAATGGGAAAAAGTTGTGATATGTCACGACATGTCACGTGACGTTGCGAGTTTGACACCCCTGGTCTAGAAGAAAAGCAAGCGATTGTCAGTCATACTCTCAGCCCAGCCTACCTCACAGGGTTGCTGTAGGGAAAATAGGAGAGGGAAGGAGTATTAGGTATGTTCACCGCCTTGAGTTATTTATTAAAAATAATAAAGGCAGGGTATAAATAATTTTTTAAAAAAATATCTACGTTGTATGTTGCAACCCACAAATTACACGGCTTCTCGGAGGATGTACAAAGAGTGTTCAGATTTGGTTGAAGTGCAACGTAATCAAGAACGGCAAAAGTGGAAAGCATCAGCTGGTTTGGCGATTTCACCATTAAACAATCGTAATACATTTTTTTTTAATACCAAGAGTAAAGTTGTCTCTATTCGTTTGCCAATTTTTCTACAGAAACCTTTTTTGATGCATTTGTTGGGATAAAGTTGGAGGTTGTCATTGTTTTCGTGACGCACGTTGATGGTTGTCTATTTCTCGTTTGGTTTCTTTTGCTAACTATGTATGGCAATAAAATAATCGGCAAAATGGAAGAGGAGAAGGCAGAAAAGACAAAGGCAGCCAGCAATGGATCGATGCTCCAGAGAGCAATAGTTTATTAAGAAATGTGTTCCATCTTGGGAAAGTGAGAGAGGTGGGTCCTTCCACAACCCGTCTGCTTATGTGCTCCAGGTGTAGCCTAAGAAGACATCTTTCTGAACTTTGGATGGCTGAAGGAAGTACAGCTCGTCAGCTCTGGGGGTCACCCAGCGTGTGGTATGATAGACAGACTCCCCAACCTGGGAGAAGAGAGAGAGAACAGGTCAGCCAATACTCAGGAAGAAAAGCCAGTTTGGTCTAGTGCAGGGGTAGTCAACCTTGGCTCTTTTATGACTCGTGGACTTCAATTCCCAGAATTCCTGAGCCAGCTTAGCTGGCTCAAGAATTCTGGGAGTTGAAGTCCACGAGTCATAAAAGAGCCAAGGTTGACTACCCCGGTCTAGTGGTTAAGGTGGTAACTTAGGAACAGGAGACCGTGAGTTCTAGTCCTGCCTTAGGGCTGGATGACTTTGGACCAATGACCAGGAGAGGTTGTGTTCTAGTCCCGCCTTAGAGCTGGATGACTTTGGACCAATGACCAGGAGAGGTTGAGTTCTAGTCCCGCCTTAGGCACGAAAACCGTTTCGGTGACCTTGGGCCAGCAGAAATCCACCTCACAGCATTGTTGCTGTGGGGAAATTAGGAGAAGGAAGGAGGTATGCTGGCCTCCTTGAGTTATTTATAAACAATAATAAAGGCAGGATAAAAATCAAATAAATGATAATAATATCCGAAACAGAACATCCAGATTCAGTCACAGTTTTGTTCCATACAGTATTAACCTTGTGAACTCTATAAAGTTTCCTCCATCCGTTATGCATTCAAGATGGACAGTGATTAATATTTATATGTTACTTATATGTAATGATGTAGGTCTGCACTCTACACATATGTTGTATATAGCATGTTTAAATGTGTGTTATGTATGAGTACACTTTGAGAGCAAGCAACTAAATTTCATTTCTAATGTGTTATTGTGCTCTATCTATCTATCTATCCATCCATCCATATCTATCTATCTATCCATCCATTCTAGCACATCTATCTATCTATCTATCTATCTATCTATCTATCTATCTATCTATCTATCTATCTATCTATCTATCTATCTATCTATCTATCTATCTATCTATCTATCTAAGCACATCTCTCTCTCTCTCTCTCTCTCTCTCTCTCTCTATCTATCTATCTATCCATCCTATCTATCTATCTATCTATCTATCTATCTATCTATCTATCTATCTATCTATCTATCTATCTATCTATCTATCTATCTATCTATCTATCTATCTATCTATCTATCTATCTACCTACCTACCTACCCACCCACCCACCCATCCATGCACATCTACCTACCTACCTACCTACCTACATGTCTGTCTGTCTGTCTGTCTATCTATCTATCTAGCGTTTTTCACACTTAATGACCGTTGCAACACCCCTATGGTCACGTGAACAAAATTCGGACATTTGGCAACTGGCATGTATCTTATGATGTTTGCCATGTCCTGGGCTCAGGTGTGTGTGACCTTCTGACAAGCAAAGTCAATGGGGGAAGCCAGATTCACTTAACTGCCATGCTACTAACTTAGCAACTCCCATCGATATAAGCAAAGAACTCTGCAGCAAATTTAAGCAAGGACCAGATCCACAGTTTCGTCGCTGTCTCCCCTCCCGTTTTGAAACTGTAGCTTGCAAAGTGAAGTCCCGACTCCTGCATCATGTCCCCTCTTCATAAGAGAAAGACCAGGCACCAAAGGAGGAACAGCGGGGGAAATGCCTGGATGCTCCAAGGCCAGCCAGTCCGGAGCTATTCCTGCATCACCCAGTAGGGATCTTGCAAAGGGGAGGGGCTGCCTGCCTATGGAATGATCTATTTAACCCCACTGCTTACTACAAGTAGTCCTCGACTTCTAACCACTTGTTTAGTGACCGTTCAAAGTTACGACACTGCAAAAAAATGGCTTACGACCAGTCCTTGCACTTATTGACCACTGCAGCATTTCCCTGGGGTCACATGATCAGAATTTGGGCACTTGGCAACTGGGATGTATGTAGAATGATTGCAGCATCCCACTGTCATTCAATCGTGAGTCTGCAAACTTCCCAGCCAGCAAAGTCAATGCGGGAAGCCAGATTCACTTAACGACAATGTCAGCTCTACAACGAACCTGGCTGCAGCCATCTTGCTCATTCTAAGTGGCCACACGAAAGGGAGGGGGAACGGAGTATCTCGGTTAGTCTAAACAATATTGTGTCCCGTGGAAACCAAGGTCACTCACTGGGGAGAAGAGGGTAGGGCGGTTTGTTAGAAAACCCGCCAAAGCCTAAGCTGGCTGAGGAATTCTGGGAGTTGAAGTCCACAAGTCTTAAAGTTGCCAAGGTTGGAGACCCCTGCCCTATATTATAGCTGTGTAGGGAAAGGCTTCACAAGGGAGGGGCGGCCAAGGGTTAAGAAGTGGGGGAGAGGAAAAATGTGGGGTGCAACAGGAGGAAAAAGAAATTCCTTTTATTTCAAAATTGCCAAAGATTCCAACCTGCCAGCCAGGGACGTCTTTCATGATCTTGGCTTCCTCATCGTAATTATGACGCAAGAGGCGCAGTGTCCTTCCACAAGAGAGAGAGAGAGATAAAAGTAGATAAGAGAGAAAATCCGGATGATCTGACTCACATTCAGGTGGCCCTCGAGTAATTCAGCCTGGCAATTACGGCCATTAAGTTGTGACGGTTATAAAGGGGGTCACCATTTGACCGGACTCAATTTTATAAACTGTTTCGCAGTGGTCATTTAGGAGAACACAGCAGTCATTAAGTGAACAACTGATCATGACATAACCTAGTGGTGGTGAACCTATGGCACGGGTGCCAGAGGCGGCACTCAGAGCCCTCTCTGTGGGCACACGCACCGTTGCCCCAGTCCTAGGCCTTCAGCTGGGTTTTATAAAACCTTTTTGCTTTAGGCCTCCGTCGCCATGTGCAAAAAAAAAAAAAAAAAAAAGATTGTCAATTTCAACTTCTCGCAGGAAAAAAAAAAAGATTTTGCCAAGTGGGAATTGATTGATTGAACTTTTTAGTCCCACCCAGTCTGTCACGTCCACCAGATGGGCCACACCCACCCGGCACTCGACGATGCATAAGTGGGTTTTGGGTTACAGTTTGGGCACTCGGTCTCTAAAAGGTTCGCCATCACTGAAATAACCCATCGTTCACCATGGATTGGGTTTTGCGGTAAACTGCAAGCAAATGCTGTTTTTCTTCCAGCAAAAGGGTCGCAAATCACAATAATGTGACGGTGGGACACTGAAAATGCCCGTAAATGCAGGCTAGATGCGGAGGGCACAAAATATGGCTATTATGTGACTGCGGGGGGGTGGGGGGGTGGGTGGGGGGTGCTGATGTTGGAACTTTGAAACCAAGTTGTAAGTCCCTTTTTCGGGGTCTGTTACAGCAGCAATAAGTCGTAAGTTAAGGGCTGCCCGTATATGCAGAGAGTGTGGGGAGGAATGAGGCATCCTGGGTATTTATGCAAATGAATTCCTACCTCTGGCCAAATTTAGTCCTTACACAAAACCATATGGGGCTGGATTCAGAGTTTCAGTAAACCCGGTCCCTCTGGCCTGTAATTATTTTAATGTGCTGGGGACCATCACTACCATGTTTCCCTGAAAATAAGACCCAACCAGAAAATAAGCCCTGCCTAGCGTGATTTTTCAGGATGCTTGTAATATAAGTTCCACCCCAAAAATAAGCCCCAGTTAAGACGGACGCATTTAGTACTGTATTTCCCCGAATATAAGCCCTAATGCGTTTTTTGGAGCAAGAATTAATATAAGACCCGGTCTTATTTTGGGAGTATATGATCTTGCACAGACACTTAACTTTAAAAACCTTACCAAATCCTGCAATAAAGGTAGTCCTTGACTTACAACCATTTGTTTAGTGACTGTTTGAAGTTGCAAGGGCATTGAAAAAGGGTACTTAACAAGCATGGCAGCACCCCCATGCTGCCACGTGATCAAAATCCGGATGCTTGGCAACCGGCATGTATTGATGATGGTTGCAGTGTCCCGGGGTCACGTGATCACCTTTGGTGACCTTTTGATAAGCAAAATCAAGGGGGAAGCCAGATTCACTTAACAATTGTGCTACTAACTTAACAACTGCAGCGATTTGGTTAACAACTGTGGCAAAAAAAGGTCGTAACATGGGGCCAAGCTCACTTCACAACTGTCTTGCTTAGCAATGGAAATCTGAGCCTCAATTATGTTCATAGGTCGAGACGTATCTGTACTTTAATATTCTCATGGGAATAACATAACATCTGGCAAGCTTTTGTTGTTGTTGTTAAATTTGGGCTTCTGCAGCCGCCATCGGGGAATTTCAGGTAGTCTGTGTTATTTTGTTGTTCCTCGTTTATGGCTTAAATGCTGTAGGCCCACTTAGCTGTTGCACTTAACAAATTTATTTGAAACACTTTGTCAGTTCAGATTATGTGCTAAGGGATGGGTTGCTGTCCTTATCACTCTCCTTGCTTGGGGAGGAGTAAACAGACACACAAATTTTAAAATCAAACACAGCTCACTGCATTGCTTATCAACAGACGTTCTAGTCCCAATTGTGATTGTAAATCGAAGGCTATCTATAAAGTTCAACTCTTGGGTTCTTGGCAGCTTAGCTGCTGTCCATAATTGCAAGCAGTTCACCAAACACTTATACTCTTCTAGATTTGCCCACTAAGAACCACCCCAGAGAAAAAAATAGCTTTTCTGTCAAGTCCTTGACAATTAAGAGAGAGAGAAAAAAATCTCTTTGCATTCAGAAAGGGTTAAATCTTGTGCCTCCCAGTGAATTGTCATCTTAATTCAGTTTGCACCCATCATTTGATAAGGCACCATCAAATCAATGTTGATTCTTAGCAACCACGTAGATAGATTTTCTCCAGGGGGAAAAACTGGCCATAAGTCACTTTTTTAAAATGCTGTTGTAACTTGTGAACGGTCGCTAAATGAATGGTTGTGAGTCAAGGACTACCTGTATTTGAAGAACTCAAGTTTCTTAGTATTTTGGAAGCGGGCAACAGTTAACGGAAGGACAATAGATCCGCTTGGGGAAGTGAAAAATCTGCTTTCTGCCTAGACCAGGGTTTTTCAACCTCAGTTGCTTTAAGATGGACTTCAACTCCCAGAAATCCCCAACCAACCTGACTGGCTGGAGTCTTCTGGGAGTTGAAGTCTACACATCTTAAAGTTGCTGAGAAACACTGGCTTAGACCAAAGGAATAAAGGAGGTAAAAGTCTCTCGGCACCCAGGCCTAGAAAGCTGAACCTACCTTCGGTCGTCTTCAGCCATTAAGAGAGGCATCATTGCTATCCGGGCTTCCATGTCCTCAAAGGCGTGTTGTCTAGAAAAGGCGGGAAAAGAGCAGGAAGGTGACCCATAAAAACGTGCTAGGACAAAACTGGTTTCCAGTTCCTGTAACATAGTGTTTCCCAACCTCAGCAACTTTAGGATGTATGGACTTCAACTTCTAGCATGGTGGATGAAGAATTCCACCCATATTGAAAGTCCACCCATATTAGTTCTGGGGGCGCTGGGAACTGAAACCCAAACATATTAAAGTTACCAGGGTTGGAAAAAACAGGAGATCTCATTCACCCTTCAATAAAGAGGAAATAAAACTTGTGCGCACCATCCAGGTCCTCTAAGAACTTGGGAATTCTTATCTCCACTTCTGGAGAATCTGAGACTATTACAGGAGAGTCCTCCATCTGATCCCTTCCAAAATTGGTGGATGCCAACTCACAAAATCCCTCCCAGCATAGTTTAAGGCACCAGGATGGGAAACAACATGCAGTGCTAAAAGGATAGTTGTTCAGAAGGCGTCAGATTCAAATCCTGGCATTTCTAGGTTGAAATGAGAAAGAAACCAGTCTGAAAAACGGAGGAGCATAGAAAACATTGAGCTATAAAACATCCCAAGTCTATACTGTACTTGCTTTCCTCCAACACAACCGCAACCTTATCCAGAACACCCAGGAAGAAGGAACATTCCTTATCCCAGTTTAAAGCAAGAACATAAAAAGTTCATCCTTCCGAGTCCCTTCAGCATCCATACAGTAGGAGGTGGCAAAACAGCCAGGTGTTCTGTGGATGCTACTTCCACGTTCTCTGCCCTGGAATACGAAACTTCTCCACATAACGGTTTTCATCAGTATATCAAAATTCTCCATATACAACTTGATCTGTTGATTAAATGTGTATCATGGATTAAGGAATAAATCACAATTAGCCGAGTGCCACGTGCACGGAACAAAACCCAGACAAACCACTGTATGGGTTAATGTGCTGAGCAAAGGCAGCCTGAGACTGTCAAGCATATTTTTCGGGCCAATTAAATGAAGGGAACGATTGCAAACTTACCTTCTCTCCCAGTTCCATCTGAAAACAACATAAGAGCCAAAAACAAAAGCCCCAAGTCCAATGGCAAGAAGGCCATAACCTAGAAAAAGCAAAATGGAATCCTCATGTTTATTAGCAACCACCAAGAGACTGGACAGCCATTTGTCTGAAATGGTATAGGGTTTCCTGCCTGAGCAGCGGGTTGGACTAAATGACTTCCAAGGTCCCTTCCAACTTTATTATTATTATTATTATTATTATTATTATTATTATTATTATTAATAACTGTAACAGTAAAACAAGAAAAAAAAGCTCCAAGGGTTTCAAAAGTCATGAGGACACCTTGCTTTTTTTTCTTTAGACATGAAGTTCAGGGAGATTCCTGCTTGCTGATTCCATGACCCCATTGCAGTTTTTCATCGTTGACTATTTTACAGGCGGTCCTCAACTTACAAACACAATGGAGCACAACACTGCTGTTGCTAAGTGAGACAGCTCTTCAGTGACCATTCTTGTCACAACTGTTAAGTGAATCACTGCACTTAAATTAGTAAAACGGTTGTTAAATGAATCAGGCTTCCCCATTGACTTTGCTTATCAGAAGGTCTCAAAAAATGATCACATGACCCTGGGACAGTGCAACCGTCATAAATATGAGCTAGCTGTCAAGCGGCCAAATTTTGATCACGTGAGCATAGGGATGCTGCAAGGGTTGTGTGAAAAACGATCATAAGGCACTTTTTTCAGTGCCAATGTAATTTCAGTTACTAAATGAACTGTTGTAAGTTGAGGACTACCTGTGTAGGAACCCAGTCTGGACAATCTGCTGAATGGGAAGGATAATAAGAGATCCTCTTCAGAAGCTGCTCTAATGGGGATCTATGAGATAAATCGGTTGAAAGGCTGTGCCCCCTCCCCATTTCCTTTATCACCTGTGGAGAACCCCCAACTCTCACACAAACTTACCATCCATCTCCTCAGATTCCTTGCATGTTGTGCAAGGGTGCACCCAACCATGGCTTGTTGAATAAGCCACGATTGGTTGACAGCTGCAAGAAAGGGCCGTGACTAGGCTTATCTTACAGGTTTAGGGTGTCGTGTGAACGGTTGGAAAAGCACGACTTGGACTCCGCCTGTGAACACAGCCCATGGTGGCTTATTCAAAAGCAAGACAGCCAGCCCTACCTTAGACGAGGGACCGAGAGCCAGCCGTCTCCTGAAGACCCCAGCACCCGAGTTTCAAGACCCCATCTCCCCATCCTCACCCGGGAGCCCCCGATAGGGCAATCGCCTCTTATAGTCGATTGGTCCATAACCGCCCGCCGGCGGCATGTCCTGCTTCACCTTCCAGGCTCCCGCCGCCATCTTGGAAGCGGGCGGCTATCTCCCGACCCAACGCTTCTATCCCGATCTGCCGCTCGTCTCTTTTGGATGACGTCACGGGAGCGACGCAATCAAAGCCGATCTTGGCCGAAGATTGGCGATCACGTGACAGGAATTCCGGGCCCGGGGAACTCGGACGACGAGGCTGCTGTGCGGGTCGCGGGGAGGGTTTGCTCGATTCCCGGAGCGCGCTTGGAAACAGTTCCTGCCTCTCACGCCCAACGCATTGCAGGACACGTTTATGATTCGCAGAATGCATTGGGAGGGGTTTTGCAGTCCGAGGACAGAAGGTTGCCGACCTTTTTTTTTTTTTTTTTTTTTTGAAACACGACAAATTAAGGAAAAAAAACTCTCCTTTTCTGCGCTCCCAGAATGTGTTTGGATCTGATACCTAATTTGCAGTTCAGGGAAATGCAAAGCAGCAGCACCGGAAAAAACGCTCCAATAAAAAGGCTCCGGAATGCAGGTAGTCCTCGACTTAGGACCACAATTGAGGCCAAAATTTATGTTGTTAAGTGAGACATTTGTTAAGTGAGCTTTGCCCCATTTTCTTGCCACAATTGTTAAGCGAATCACTGCAGTTGATAAGTTAGTTACTAGTAAGGCCACACTTGGAGCACTGCACCCAGTTTTGGTCACCACGATGTAAAAAAGATGTTGAGACTCTAGAACAGGGGTCCTCAACCTTGGCAACTTTAAGACTTGTGGACTTCAACTCCCAGAATCCCTCAGCCAGCAAAGCTGGCTGAGGGATTCTGGGAGTTGAAGTCCACAAGTCTTAAAGTTGCCACAATTGAGGACCCCTGCTCTAGAAAGAGTACAGAGAAGAGCAACAAAGATGATCAGGGGACTGGAGGCTGAAACATATAAGGAACGGTTGCTGGAATTGGGTATGTCTGGTTTAATGAAGAGAAGGACGAGGGGGGACATGATAGCAGTGTTCCAATATCTCAGGAGCTGCCACAAAGAAGAGGGAGTCAAGCTATTCTCCAAAGCACCTGAAGGCAGGCCAAGGAGCAACGGATGGAAACTCATCAAGGAGAGAAGCAACCTAGAACTAAGGAGAAACTTCCTGACAGTTAGAACAATTAATCAGTGGAACAACCTGCCCCAAGAAGTGGTGAATGCTCCAACACTGGAAGTTTTTAAGAAGAGACTGGACAGCCATTTGTCTGAAATGGTATAGGGTTTCCTGCCTGAGCAGGGGGTTGGACTAGATGACCTCCAAGGTCCCTTACAACTTTATTATGGCTGTTTAAGTGAATCCGGCTTCCCCGTTGACTGGTTGTCAAAAGGTGATCACATGACCCTGGGAAACAGCAATGGTCATAAGTATGAACCAGTTGCCAAGCATCTAAATTTTGATCACATGATCATAGGGATGCTACAAAGGTTGTAAGTGTAAAAAAATGGTCATAAGTCACTTTTTTCAGTGCTGTTATAACTTTGAATGGTCACTAAATGAACTGTTGAGGATTACCTGTACAGTATGATGGGGAAAAGTGCCATTATTTATTTATTTATTTTGTATGCTGCCTATCTCACTGATAAGGTCACTTTTACTCTTTGTTTGATCTTAAAGCCGACAAATTTGAAAAATTCTGCTCTATACCATCAACCATGTTTATAAAACAGTGGCCATGTTACACAATGTTCCAAGTTTATATATTAATATGAATTTGCTTAATATGACTGTTGTTGCTTAATTTGATTTTGTTTACATCTGTTGTCTCGAACACAGCCATTGAAATATTTGTAGATGGTATTTTATGGCTGGACTTACAAAACCACTGGCTGGCCTCAGTCTTCCAGAACTTGAGCATGTCTAGTCCAAATAAGAGACACCAATGACTGAATTTTGGTTTTATTTCTTTAATTTCTGTGGCCATACAGTTCACAAAATAACTCTGGATGGGCCATATAAATATCCTTTTTTTATCTGTTTCTTGTCACCTATTATGGTCTCATGGCTGACTGAGTGATCCAATTACCCAAGTTCACACAAGACGCTAAGCCATAAACTAAACTTGTACACTATCCTATTGTGCAAACACAGCCTTTAGATGGGCCATTTTTGTTTTACACTAAATAGTATTTTAGATGCCCAGATGCTTACTTCAAAAGAGTAATAATATAATACAGGATATTTACCTCCTTACCCCCAATATTTGATATTCATGCTTTCTTTGGCCTTCAAGAGATAAAATGTTCCTTGATTTTATTTTCACAACTTGGTTAAATACATTTCAAGCAATTGCTCTTCAGTTCAACTCAGCAGAGTTGCTGTGGGAAAAATAGGAGAGTATACCTTTATACAACAACGGTGATATAAATCAAACTAAAAAAATATCCTGTTCTGTATTAACCCAGAGGACAGGACATAAAGTAATCATTTTAAATTACAGAGAAGCAGACTGCAAATGAATGTGGGCACAACTTCCTAAGGAGATCAGTTGTGGACTCATCATTTCAGCAAGGACTGAATTTCCCTTCCCTGGAGAGGGTCAAGCTAAAAACCAGACAGCAGCCAACTAGGAAGTGATTGTCAACACTAAGGGCTGTGCATGGAGGTTAGTCCTTTTATTTCTTTGTTTAGCAGTGCATCAGCTATCCCACTCCATCTCTGAAGCAGATGAAAATTAGATGGGAGAACTGGCACCTTCGGGATCAGATGCTTTCTACAATTTCTATAGCTTTATCTGTCAAGATAAAACTCCCTTGGTTTAGCAACTGAAAGAGAAATCCTCAGGATGTCAATAGCTTGTCAAATGCTCAAGCTTCTCCCCTCCCCCCATCAAAACTGGAGCTATGTTTTATTTCATGCCCAGGATATAGTACCTTGAAGGAATCAAAGGTTGCCCAGCCATTTGTGCTCTGAACAAGTGTCAAACAAACCTGAGTGCCATTTGTTATCAGCTTTCTGAGCCCTGGTAGCGCAGTAGTTAGAATGCAGTATTACAAGCTGACTCTGCCCACAGCCAGGCGTTCAATCCTGACTGGCTCAAGGTTGACTCAGCCTTCCATTCTCCCGAGGTCAATAAAATGAGGACTCAGATTGTTGGGGGCAATATGCTGACATTGTAAACTGCTCAGAGAGTGCTGTAAAGCACCACTGAAGCGGCGTATAAGTCTAAGTGCTATTGCTAACAGACAAATGCTAGCAATTAAAAGTGCTTGATGGCAACTTCTCATTTCCAGATGTGCCATACTCAGTGGTGGGATTCAGCCAGTTCGCACTACTTCGGCAGAACCGGTAGCTAATTTTTTGTTGCCCAGGCCCACAATGGACGTCCGGAAGCAGTATCCACACAGAGAACCGGTTGTTCACATATTTGAATCCCATCACTGGCCATACTGCCAGATCAGAGAGGGCACGCAACTTGGGTGTCCTCCTGGATCCACGGCTGACACTGGAAGACCATTTGTCGGCCGTGACCAGGGGGGCGTTTTATCAGGTTCGCCTGATCTACCAGTTGCGCCCTTTTCTGGACCGGGATGCTTTGCGCACAGTCACTCAGGCCCTTGTCACCTCCCGCCTGGACTACTGTAATGCTCTTTACA
>NW_015386521.1:415500-432524 GCF_001527695.2 Protobothrops mucrosquamatus
TGACCTAGGGTGAATTTTAAATAGGGAATAATTTTTAAAAATTTTCAAAGATTTTAAATATGACACAGCTATTAATATATTTGCTTTTTAATTGGTTTTATAGGGGAAATGTTTTTTGTGTTGTTTTTTAACATGCTGTGAGCCGCCCTGAGTCCCTCTGGGGAGAAGGGCGGCATAGAAGTTTAAAAATAAATAAAAATAAAATAAAAATCCATCATACGCTGTATTGTATTGGCTAGAATATATTGATTTAGATATAAGTATATTACAGCCTCTGGTATGTGTCAGTCAGGGCAACTACCTAGTGATGGACAAAAGCACATTGGTAGAGCAAAATTAGACAAATCCAGTTTAGAAGGGTCCTAGTGCAGTCCTCTAAGGCAGTCCCGATTGTATAGGTCAGGGGTAGGCAACCTTGGCTTTTATGACTCATGGACTTCAACTCCCATAATTCCTGAGCTAGCCATGCTGAGGGGAAAGGGAGAGGTTTCCAAGCTGAGCCCTGCTGGCTCAGGAATTCTGGGAGTTGAAGTCCATGAGTCATAAAAGAGCCAAGGTTGCCTACCCCTGATATAGGTAGTCTTTGACTTACAAGCTTGTTTAGTGACTGTTCAAAATTACAACAGCATTGAAGTGACTTATGATCGTTTTTCACACTTACCACCATTGCAGCATCCCCATGGTCACGTGATCAAAACGCAGACACTTGGTAACTGCCTCATATTTATGACGGTTGCAGTGTCCCGGGGTCATGTGATCACCCTTTTGCGAATCTTTTACAGGCAAAGTCAATGGGGAAGCTGTGTTACTAACAACTACAGTGATTCACTTGACAACTATGGCAAGGTCGTAAAATGGGGCAAAACTCACTTAACTGTCTCATTTAGCAATGGAAATTTTGGGCTCAATCGTGGTTGTAAGTCAAGGAATACCTATAAGAATAACTTTTGAGGAACAGGAGGAAGAGATGCAATAAATAATGGTCAGCTAAGAGAAATCTGAATCCAGGGCAGAAACGTAATTCGAAAAAGTATCTCTGACTTGAGTGTCTCCCTCATTCTCTGTGGACTATTGTAAAGACAAAGGAGTGGAAGGTACATTCAGACATGCAAGATTGTTACTTCAGCCATATGATAGAAATATTAGCATTCGTAATTTTCATTTCTTAGTCTGGTCAACTTCAAACGGCTGTTAGTGATTTAGGTTACGAGTGTGACAGTCCAGCAGACCAGTGCATAGTTGACTCAGGATCCATCCATAACATTTCCATTTGCTTAAAAATTGAGCCTATGCAACTTCAGAATAAAAGTGGATAAACGTTGCTGCTTTTGTTCCTATTAATTTGTGAGGTTTTCAGCTGTTTAATTTCCAGTCTGAAGTAATTGGCTACCAAAAACATTTATAGGGCACTAACATTCTTAAAAAATTGGATTATTAGAAAGCCATCACTTCTAAGAATATATTAGGGTCCAAAATTCAGGATGTGACTTGGAAGGTAACAGACATGCTTTCTCTGATCTGGATTTCCAACACTTAGGGATATACTGTCTCTGTCCATGGAGGTTCAGCTTAGCTACGATGGCTAACAATTCTCACAGATTTTCCTGCTCCATTAATCTGTTAAATGTTTGTCAAAATAAATGAACTTTAGGCAGTCATCTCAGTTATGCCCTGCATAACAGCTATTTTACTATATTAATATATACTTCTGTTGTGGAAATGCCAAGATTAAAAGCCTATAACCAAACGTCACCAGCAAACAGGACAAAAACAAAATTTATCTAGCTAAATCATTGATGATTCAGTACAGGTAGTCCTCGACTTACCATCCTTTGTTTAGTGATCAAAGTTATGATGGCACTGAAAAAAATCACGACTGCTGCAGCATCTCCATGATCATGTGATCGAAAATTTGGGTGCTTGGCATTTGACATGTATTTATGACAGTTGTACTGTCCCAGGGTCATGTGATTACCGTTTATAACCGTCTCAGCCAGCTTCTGACGAGCAACGGCAATGGGGGAAGCCAGGTTTGCTTAAGTACAGTGATTTGCTTAACAACTATGGTGGAAAAAATCGCAAAATAGGGCAAAACTGACTTAACAATTGCCTTGCCTAGCGGTGGAAAACTTGGGTTCAAATATGGTTGTTAAGCCAAGGACTACCTGTATATCGACACCAAACACGGCTAAGAATGTTTAATTCTGCAGGAAAAATTCCTTTCTGTTCTCTCCCCAAAGATACCTCTAAAGCAGGTGTTCTCAACCTTTTATTCATTTATTTGTAAAATTTATTAGCCACCCCTCTTGCTGTGCGGTAACTTAAAAAGAACTTCGGAGGAATCTTTGAAATAGTTTCCAGATCTCAGGGGGGAAAATATGAAAACCTCACAGCACTCTTCACTTCCCACTTATAGAATCCATGTTTTACCTTTACAGCATCAGCCAAAGCGGCAGGCCAGCCGCTAACTCGACTCTGGTTAAAAATGCCTGCCACTACGAATGCTAGCACTGCATGGCACATGACATTTTTCAATTGCAAACTAAGGTTATTTATTTATTTAAAAGATTTGTATGGCTGCCCACACCTGAGGAATACATCTCTTGATGTATTAAAAGCCGCAGACTTTTAATCCGTTTAGTGCAATTTTGATCTTGGATGGCAACTTTAGTGTTTTTATTACGACTTTTCAGAAACGTCTATTCTCTACTTTCCATCCTGGTCCATTTTCAGACAGGTGTGCACATACAAACATACTTGTCATTAGCAAAACCTTGTTTCTCTTCCTAGCAAGTAAATGAATTGCAGGTGAAGAGGAATCAGAAGGAAATAATGATGAGGAAAGTTTTGTCACAAATGTTTTACCTTTGTTAATGCATAAGAGAGAATATCAGAAAGCTTTGTATATCGTATTCGGCTGTATTTGAAATTTCCTCAACGTTAAATGAATATCAAAGTCTTTTTCTTAGGCATCATCACAGAAGGATATTGCTTATTTTCTAGAACACCCTGACTTGATGCCTATTTGAGCCATATTAAAGTTATAATCCCCAAAATGACGACGTATCAAAATCTGGTAACTCGACCCGAGGCTTAAAAGATCCAACACAGGAGTTGCTTCAAGTTAAAGATTTATTTTTTCTGGACCTCCAAAATTTCCTGGACAATTCCAACCCAATCAAAAAGAGTTTTCTGTCACGGCTGGGGGTTTCATCTTTTAAAAAAGAAATGGCTTTTGGAACCACAGGTTCACAACTGTTGGTCAAACTGCTCCAGCTTAAAACTTCACATGGACAAAACTTATCCTTCCTGATTTGTAAGTAATCCAGCTCCTACGCAAAAAGCAAGACTAGAATTTCAGAAATGCAAACTTTGATTCGCACCGGGTCTAAGGCAGACCGATGATGCAATTGTGAAAAATGCCAGAGAAATTTAACAATTAAGTCTACACTACAGCTTCAAACCAGTTTTAAATCTATTTGACCCATCAGGGAAGTCTTGGGGTTAATCTGGAAATGACATGGATTCTTTAGGAGAACGGAACTTCAATTGTTTATACTGGTGTAAAATTCTATATGGAACTGAAGTGCAAGAGAAAAAAAAAAACGGCATTAAGGTATCTTAACTTTGGATAGAAAATCAATAAGAATGCTTTTCTAAGCCCACTAAATTCAAACAGAGAGAGGATGGAGAATAAAGCAATAGTTTTGATGTACAAACAAAAGCGGGCCCCACCACGAACACTGAAATTCAGAAGAACGGTGTACAGAAAAATTAAAACCCTATACGCTTGCTATCCACCAGAACTTAAAACATTATATCTAAATATTCTCAAGCTTACAGAAAAAAAGGGGGAATTAGGAGGAACTTTTTATTAAAATGCAAGATGTCATTGGAACGGGAGCCCTTCCTGATACAGTAACATTTGTAGGTCTGTTCTTAAATTAGGCATCTCGCTTGTAACTAACAAAATACCACACCCCAGACCCCAAAAAGGGTTGCCTGCACAGTATTAATCCCCTCCCACCCTGCTTTATATATAGTCTTATATATATATTTATATATATTTATATTTATATATGCATTTATTTATATATAATTTTTTTTTGCAACAAACTCTTATATCAGCACTAGATCTAGTACCAATATGCTAGTATGAATGGGTATAGAAAGGTCTATACCTCTGCCTCTACTACTAAAAAAAAAAAAATGGGATCGAAGGGGCAAAATAAAACTATGACTCCCCCCTCCTCAACATTTCACTGAATTTGTCAGGGGGCATGGGAAGAGGAAGTGCAGTTTAAAGCCAACATTAGTCAAGATGCTAGCAGTAAAAGGGGAAGCGGTTACATTTCTAAGGATGGGATTGAACACACCAGAGACAACAGCTTTTTGCACCCATGTTGTGCTTATAAAGCCGGGGACCCTGTTTCCCCCCCCCCCTATACTAGGCACTCTCTACTTGTGCCCCTGGCTGGGAATTATGGGAGCTTAGTCCAACACGTATGGAGGGCACCGGTAAAATAATGGTTCACCTATGGCAAGGCTGTTTTTTTCCCCCACAACAATTGGTAGCAACAGAGATGTGGACTTTTGTCTCGTGGTGTTTTTATTTATTTCTTCTTTTTTTTTAAACACAAAAAATGTACTTCTCTGGTCCCTTCTGTTCCACATGACTAAATTGCACACTGTTCTTAGATAGCCAAGTAAAAACCTTTCTAGAAAACAATGAAAAGGGGAGGAAGATTCAATCAGAAGTTGCTTTTTTGTACGAAAAAAAAAATATTCATCTCCACACAGCTCACTTTTCTCTTTGGGAGCGTCAGACTTATTTTTTCTTATTTTTCTTTCTTTCTTTTTTTTAAAAAAAACAAACAAACATGTTCATTCACTTCAGATTGAGAAGATTCAATAGAGCTGTTTTATATAAACTGTCCAGTAATTCTTTAAACCAGCAAAGGTCCAGAGCAGAACATCTGTCTGAAACAAGATTCTATTTAAAAAAAAATAAAATGAAAACAAGATGCACATCCTGTGTTCAGTTGCTCCATTTCTTCTGGTGGGTGGCAAGTCCGTCTGCATTTGCTCTTAGTATAAGTTATTACTGGGTTAAAAAGAAAACAAAATGAAACCTCCAAACCAAACACCAAACCCCTGCTGTTGTCCTTTAGAATAGGGCCTCCTCAGGAATTACGGTGGGGTTTAGAGAAAAAACAAGGCCGTGAGGAAGCCGGTCCAAGCTTTCGGATTCATTTTTTTCACTCTCGCTAGGTCCCACTTCTGCTTTCTGTGAACTGGCGAAGTACATCCTTGGTCACGAGGGGCCACTGTATGATCAAAGTAAAATTCAGCTAAGGTAACTAAAAAAAGAGACGGTATGTAAGAAGGGGAAGGACTTGAGACCCGAAGCAACTGAGCATCAGTCTCTTGCACGAGTCCTTGTTCCATACTAGTGCTGATCAAAAAAATAATAATAACAACCCCCAAACTAAAGAGACAAAATACACAGAGAAAATAATAATAATATTAAATTGAGATTCTCCTCGGGGATGGCCTCAACCATTCCCCCCCTCCCCCCCCAAAAATTTTTTTGCAAGAACTTGGTAGCCTAAATGTTCATTACCACCCTTTCGAGCGTCCATTCTATCCAGCAGGAAGCAAAGTGGCCCCTGATGGGGCTGGCAAAACAAAACAAAACAAAACAAAACGTAAAAAATACTTTTCGGCAAACCCCGCAGGCAGATCCAGTTAGACTTGAAAGCGGCTTTTCCACTGCGTGGAGAGATTTCGGGAGGGAAGGATGGCAGAATCAGAAGAAGAAGAAGAAGAAGAAAAAAGCCCAAGAAGATGTCATAGGAAAAAAAAATTGAAGTCTTCCACTCGGGGCGGAGGTTCCTGTGTTATTTCCATGTGGCCGATTGAGGGATGGACCGTGGAGGAATCATATCCAAGAGATACTCGCGCTGGCGATCTACGGCCGAGGAGGAGGTTTTGTGCACGGTGAGACTAGGGTTAACAAAGTTCAACGTCCCTCCTGGAGAAAGGGAACACAAAGGGTGCGTTGAAACGAACTCTAAAGCCAGAGGCCGCTTTCCCATTCTAATAGTGCCTAGGACAGCGTTTCTCAACCGTAGCAGCTTGAAGATGTGTGGACTCCAACTCCCAGAATTCCCCACATCCTCAAGCTGCCAAAATTAAAAAAACACTGATCTAGACCAGGGGTAGGCAACCTTGGCTCTTTTATGACTCGTGGACTTCAACTCCCAGAATTCCTGAGCCAGCCATGCTGAGGGGAAAGGGAGAGGTTTCCAAGCTGAGCCATGCTGGCTCAGGAATTCTGGGAGTTGAAGTCCACGAGTCATAAAAGAGCCAAGGTTGCCCACCCCTGGTCTAGACTCTCTCTCCCCTTTCTGGCCTTCCCCAGATGTTTCAAGGTGGCCATGTCTTAAATTTCCCACGAGGAACTGCATTCTCAATAATACTAAGAAACAGCCAGATTGGGGAAAGGTAAACATCTGGGGACAAAGCCAGCACAGAATAAGTGTGAGGTAAATATTCTTGGGGGAAATCTTAAAATTTGAGTTTGCAAAATACAGTTAAACAAACTTATACAGACAGACAGACACAGATGAAGAAAAGCCAAAGCAAAAAAACACACCCACAAGTATCAAACATCTTCTGCCATTATATGCAGGCAGTCTTTGACTTACGACCATTTTGTTTTAACAACGGTGCAGAGTTACAACGGCCTCGAAAAAAGGGACTTATGACCGGTCTTCAGAGTTACAACTGACACAGCACCCTGGTTGTCACGGGACTGCAATTCGGATGCTTGGCAACTGGCACACATTTACGACCGTTTGCAGCAACGTGCCGTTGTTTAAATGCCATTTGTAACTTTCCAGCTGGCTTCTGACAAGCAAAGTTAATTGGGGAAGCCTGGTGCATTAAATAAATGCACGATTCACTTAACAACCACATGATGACTAGTTTAATATCTGCCATCACTTAGCCAATGGGGATGGAAAGATTCTCCTTGTTGCGATTATGGTGCTGATATGCAAACTATTAAACATTTTGTGCAAGACTGCCCATGACGTACGTTCTCTTGTTCTCTAGGTCTGCATGAAGCAGCCTCAGATGGATGGCTGAATTGGACATCCGGTTATGAGGCCATACCCCCATGGAGGTTTTACTTATAATTATGTGGACTGTGTTTACTTTTCTTGTCAGGTTCTCATCATATGTTAAATAATAATTTAGGCACTCTGGTCCCAATTGTGGTTGTAAGTCGAGGACTATCCGTAATTTAGCTGGAAGAAGAGGTCAAGGACATAATGAATAACAGCTGACCAATCAGGTGGCAGGCAGGAAATCTGAATAGGAGACTGCTGAGAAAACAATGTGATGCTTTCTTGCAAGGCCTCTTTGTATCCACCTACAACCCTGATTGTAGGCCCTGTGCGTTCACCATTTGGGTGGCAAGAAGGTCAAAGGTTGGCCATAGGCTTTTGATCCTCTCCCATTAATTAAGGATGGAAATGGGAGTGGGATGCAAACTATCCCCATTTTCAATTGCTTCCAAACAAACTCAAAATATTTTGGGTTAGGGGTCATTTTAAGCTTGTGGTGAAAACCATTTGTCTCCCCGAAGTCTTAAATCCAGTGGTGGGATTCAGCCAGTTCGCACCAGTTCGGCAGAACCGGTAGCTCATTTTTTGTTGCCCAGGCCCAGAATGGATTTCCGGAAGCGGCATCCACACAGAGAACCAGTTGTTCGCACATTTGAATCCCACCACTGCTTAAATCCCACCATTAAAACTCTGAAAATACTTCCATTCACAGAGGACTCGAAATACAAGTAGTCCTTGACTCACACCCATTTGTTGAGTTTGAAGTTACAATGGCACTGAAAAAAGTGACTTTGGATGTTTTTTTCGCATGACCGTGGCAGTACCCCCACGATCACGTGATCAAAATTTCAGATGCTCGGAAACTGGCTTGTATTTATGACAGTTGCAGTGTCCTGAGGTCATGTGAGCCCCCTTTCACAATCTTCTGAGAAGCAAAGTCAACAGGGAAGCCTGATCCACTTAACAACCGTATTACTAACTTAACAACGGTAATGATTCATTTAAGAACGGAGGCAAGAAACGTCGTAAAAAGGGGCAAAACTTCCTTTTGGGCTCAATTGTGGTCATAGGTTGAGGGCTAAACGATAATAATAATAATGACATCTGAATCCGTTATACTCCCCAAAGCAATAGTTTGTTCAATCGCCCTCCTCCCCACCTCAAAATAAGAGAGGGGAATTCATCACATGACCCCAGGGTGGGTTTTGCTGTTGTCAGAAGAACCCAGAAAAATATACCACTTCTGGGCTTTTTTGTTTTTACAGCGAACAATATAAATTAAATGGACCAAGATTTTATAATTTGTAGCCCTAAGAGAGTCACCAAAAGGACACTGGTATTTCCCAGTATCCCTTTTCAAGGAAGTCATGGGATGGCTCAGAATACATATACAGGTAGTCCTCGACTTATAACAGTTCCTTTAGTGACCGTTCAAAGATACATCATCACTGAAAAAAGTGGCTCATGACCGTTTTTCACACTTAACGACCGTTGCAGCATCCCCCTGGGTCGGGATCCAAATTCAGACACTTGGCAACGGACTCATATTTATGACGGTCGCAGTGTCCCGGGGGTCATGTGATCAGCTTTTGTGACCTTCTGACAAGTGAAGTCAATGGAGAAGCCGGATTCACTTAACAACGGTGTGTTACTAGCTTAACAACTGCGATGATTCGCTTAACCACTGTGGCAAGGAAGGTGGTAAAATGGGGCAAAACTCACTTAATGAATGTCTTGCCTGGCAACAGAAATTTTGAGCTCAACTGTGGTCATGAGTTGAGGACTACCTGTAATATTTCACAACAGTGGAGGGAGGCCTTAGCATAATCATATTGCTTTGAAGTGGTGAATGCACCGAAAGGAAAGGAAGAGAAATAAGTAGAAACACCCTTTTCACCCAGATATATATATATATTTCCTTTCAGAAAAGAACGCTGGCCGGACAAGGGAGTCCGGCCAGCAACGACAAAGACAAGAAGTCTCGAGAGCGAGTCATCTACCTGCGTTGACGGGTGTCTTCTTCCAAGTGTAAGCACCTCCTTTGCCGATGGGTCTCTGAGCACGCTTACCTTGCCTGCCACCAAGTACGGCCACACCGGAGGCGTTCTGCAACTTGGGCGACTGGCTAAATGCATGCAAGACTCCGCGAGGGGTGCTGGCACTTCGGGGCAGCTGGCTGGAGGCCTGAACAATGACCGAGACAAGGAGGAAGAGAAAACAAACCATGAAACTCAAAGGGCTGGAAAGGAGGCTGGTCACATTCTTGGATCACGTAGAGCAGGGGAGGCAACCTTGGCTCTTTTATGACTGGTGGACTTCAACTCCCAGAATTCCTGAGCCAGCTTGGCTCAGCTTGGAAACCTCTCCCTTTCCCCTCAGTATGGCTGGCTCAGGAATTCCTGGGAGTTGAAGTCCACGAGTCATAAAAGAGCCAAGGTTGCCTACCCCTGACGTAGAGCAACGTTTCCCAAGCTTGGGAACTTTTTAAGGTATGTGGATTTCAACTCCCAGAGTTGAAGTTATGCTGGCTGGGGAATTCTGGAAATTGAAGTTCACATACCTTAAAAGTTCCCAAGCTTGGGAAACACTGGCCTAATCAGAATAGAGCTGGATGGGACTTTGGAGTCCAATCCCCTGCTCAAACAGGAGACCCTATACCAGGCATGTCAAACTGCCGGCCCACGGGCCGGATGTGTCACGCTGAAACCGCGCCCATCCCATTGCTGGCAATGGGGGAAAAGTCGCAATACGTCACATGACGTTTGACATGCCTGCCCTATACCATTTCATACAGGTGGCGGTCCAGTCTTTTCTTTAAAACCTCCAGTGATGAAGCACCCACAACGTCTGAAGGCAAGCTGTTCCACTGGTTAATTGTCCTCACTGCTAGGACGTTTCTTCTTAGTTCCAGGTTGCTTCTCTTCTTGATTAGTTTCCATCTGTTGCTTCTTATTCTCCTTCAGGTGTTTTGGAGAATAGTTTGACTCCCTCTTCTTTGTGGCAGCCCCTGAGATTTTAGAACACTGCCATCACGTCCCCCCTAGTCCTTCTTTTCTCTAGACTAGCCATACCCAATTCCTGCAGGGAAGCAGCAGGAGGTGGAGGGGCAGCCGGGCGTCTGGAGCCGCCTCGGCTGCTCACTAGCAGCCCGACAAGGCAGTGGATCTCGCGCACCAGCTGCCCCTCCTGCTTCCTTGCATGGTTGATGGGTCGGAGCAGCAGCAGAAGCCACCCCCATCAGATCCGTCGAGTGATGGGCCCAGGCCGGGCAAGGGGTTCCTTCTGGCCATCCCGGGGCCGTCTCCACCCGCACCGATGGGGCTCCGTGGCCAGTTCGCCATTATGCAGGACAGCCAGCATGCTGTGGCTGCTGTTGGACACTGTCGGCCCCCATGCGCTCCATGGCCTCTGTGTGCGGAGGCCGATGGTGTCAGGCAGCAGATCTGGAAACGAAGCTATGCCGACCATCCTCGCGCTGGTGGTGGCGGTGGTGGCAGGGGAAGGCGGGTTTTGTGGCTCCCAGTGTTTTGTTTTCAGTGGGAAACGGGTCCAAGTGGCTCTTTGAGTGTTTTGGGTTTCCTACCCCTGGACTAGACATACCCAATTCCAGGAACCGTTCCTTATATGTTTTAGCCTCCAGTCCCCTGATCATCTTTGTTGCTCTTCTCTGTAATTCTTTACAACAGCTGCAGCCACCCCCCTGGCTCACATGATCAAAATTCACACCCTTGGCAACTGACTCGTATTTATGATGTTTGAGGTGTCTCGGGGTCATGTCTTTGCTACTTTCTCACAAGCAAAATCAACAGGGAAGCCCTGTTCGCCCAAGAACCACACTACTCATTTAACAACTGAAGTCATTCACTTAACAGGTGCGACAAGAAAGGTTGTGAAAATGCGGCCAAACTCACTTAGCCACTGTCTCTCTCTCTCAGCAACAGAAATCGGGGGCTCCATTGTGGTCCTAAGTTGAGGACCGCCTGTAAGGCAGCAAATACCCACCCGGAGCTGTGAGGATTCGTTCTTCAGCTTTCAACCTTGAGATCCCTACCTGCTTGAGCGCGTGATGCTGCTGAGCTATCTGTTCTGGCTTGCTCTGAATCGGGGAGGCGGCCTGTTGCAATATCCGCTGCTCGATCTCCTGCTCCTGTTGCAAGGCCTTCACAAAGGCGGCCTTCAGCCGGCTCGTGTGCTCGGCCTTGAGGGCCTTCTTCTGATTGGAGGACATGCACGTCTCGCACATGATGGAGCCGCTCTTCTCCTCCCTCCAGCGGCAGGTGAAGTCCGTCTTGCACTGGACGCAGGTGTAGGGCTCCTGCGAGGAGGGGCTGACGGAGACTTTACCTGCGGAAGAGACAGAAGGGTCAACCTGGCTTCTGATCGCGAGTTGGGGTTCTTTAAGATGGCCAGGAAAAAAGCAAGCAAGAAGTGAATGGAGAAAAGAATAAGAATGACGGTCCTCTTCTTTATCCCTGAAGCCAATTCCTCAACGCAATGGAGGGGAATTAAGCTTTAGAACAGGAGTCCTCAACCTTGGCAACTTTAGGACTTCCAACTCCTTGAAGTCCACAAGTCTTAAAGTTGCCACGATTGGAGATCCCTGCTTTAGAAGACTGCAAGACAGCTGGGAATGCAAGCAACAAAGACTTACCAAAAAAAAGGTTCTAAAACAGCAAGGAGAGCTGATCTCTACAGAATTAAGGGTTTCTTGGTGCCTCTTAAAACCCACCCACTGCAAGCCTAAAAAATACCCCACCAAAAATAACAGAGAAAGCCAACAGATTCAAATCACGCCCCCTCTTTAAGGCAAATGACCACCTAAAATTTCAGCTGGTGGGGACTAGCAGAAGAGCCTTTTCTACTAGCAGCCCCGGCTCTCCGAAATTCCTTGCCGCCAGAGAGGAGGCCGGCCCCCACCCTTCTGAATGGGTCTTCTGACCTGGCCCTGTCAGCTGGTGTGAGCCCCCAATGTAGACCCTTTAGGCTGGAAATGGGTGCAGGGACAGGGAAGGCACCACCCCCTCTCCCCATTTGAGCCTGGGTTTTTGAGTCTATGATTCCTCGGCAATTTGAATTGCTCTTATATTTATAATTGATTTTATATAGCTGTTTTTATTACTTATAAGCCACCAGAGATGCTCTGGATGGCCAGATGGGCGGCATATAAATGTAATAAATATATAAACATAGATCAGTTAATAAAATGGTGCCCCAAATCAAAGGTAGCTTGAGGTTTCTATTTGGAAGAATGCAGCATGATGGAGATTGATGTACAGTGGTACTTTGATACTCATTGTTAATTGGTTCCAGGAGCTGCGATAATTACCAAAAATGATGCATACCAAACAAAAATTGTCCCGCAAGGAATAATGTAGTGAGTCATAAGGCAGCTGACACCAACAAGTTCTAGCTTGTGCAAACGATGAGTACCATTGCGCATCAAAATGTGTTGAGTACCAAATTTGATGAGTTTCAAAGCAGTTGAGTATCAAGGTACCACTGTATCTCCTGGTGGGGATTATTCCATGTCTCTGGGCTCTGGAACAGCCTCATCCTAGGTACCTATCACTGTGACATCTTTTATTGAAAATTGAAGAATGGGCATGAACTGATTTAAACCCCAAAGCAGGTTCCCACGTACGCTAAATAGCAGTGGCTCTTGGACAGAGAAGAGCTTCTCTCTACTCTGCTACTTGGAGATGCCGTAGATCAGACATGTCAAACACAAGGCCTGGAGGCCGGATGCGGCCTGCAAAGTGGTTTCATGTGGCCCGCGAAGCCATCCTGGAAACAGTGAGGGAACAGCCCCCTCTGCCTTGGCCCTGGCCCAGGCCGGCCAGGAGCCAATGTACAATTTTGTGGTGGCCATCTATGCTGAAACGCATTCAGTCTTAGCTCCATAAGCGCCCCCCACCCCGCATGGCCTGAGAGGAACAGTGAGGCTCCTCCAGTGGACCATGCCTTGGCACTTGCCCCGGTCCCACCCCCTTCTGCCAGAGACCCTCAGATCTGTCCCACTCCTGCCCAGGCCCCCACAGGCACCCTTGACGCGAACGATGTAGAGCTGGCCACACCCACCCAGTAGGCCACACCCACTCCATCCACACCCACCCAGTAGGCTGCACCCACCCGGCCCCGAGGGCAACCACAATGCTGATGCGGCCCTCAATGAAATTGAGTTTGACACCCCTGCCGTAGATTGAACCTGTGATGGGTTGCATGCAAAAGCAGAAAAGAGGTGGCAAGATAAGACGTGAATTCATACCTTGTGTCAATAGTGTGGTGTAGTGGTTAGGGCAGTGGACTCAGATTAAGGAGCTCTAGATTCAAGCCCATTCTCGGCACGGTCACTCAGAGGGTGACTTTGAATTGGTTATTATCTGTCAGCCCAACCTACTTCACAGGGCTGTTATGGGGATATAATTGGAAAAGGTCCTATTATATATACTGCCCTAAACTCTTAAAAGGACAGGTGGGACATAAAGCCAACATACAACGTGAAAGCCAGTTTGGTGTAGTGGTGAAGGCGCTGACCTAGAAACCAGGACACTTGTGAGTTCTAGTCCCTTTGGCATGAAACCCAACAGGTTTCTCTCTCAACCCAACCCATCTCATTAGTTTTTGTGGGGAAAACAGGAGAGGAAGAGTATTAGGTATGTTCACCGCCTTGAGTTACTTATAAAGTAATGAAGGTGGGATAAAGATCTATTAAATAAACAAGCAGCCAATAATAAAACGATGCCAACCCATCTCATCCCTGCAGTTACATATGGGGATCACCCAGTTTGTATTAAGCAATGGAGTTGTAAATCACAGCTTTATTGAGAGCAGAAAGTTGAGGTACTCTTAAAACTGGCTTTCCCAGCCTAGAATCCCCAAGAGAAGCTGTTGGTCTACAAGTCCTAGCAAACCATTACTTAACATGACTAAAAAAAAAATCAAGCCTGATGGGAACCGAAGTCCAGCAACCACTGACAATTCCAAACAATGCAAATCTAAGCTTTGCTTCTCTCTTGGTGGCCTCCAATAGTGCCTAGGCCAGGGGTAGGCAACCGTGGCTCTTTTATGACTCGTGGACTACAACTCCCAGAATTCCTGAGCCTAGCCGGCTCAGGAATTCTGGGAGTTGAAGTCCACGAGTCATAAAAGAGCCAAGGTTGCCTACCCCTGGCCTAGGACTACAATCCCCAGAGTTCTAAGTTTGAAGGCTTCAACCTTTGGCCCCTTAACCGCCTCTCCTCACCTTGAGCTTCTAGTAGGTTCTGCACCACTTCCTCCAACCCAACTAGGTAGATGAACTCATTATTAGCCGCACTGGGCAGGAAGTTCATTTCAGGAGCCGGAGGTTTGGGTGGAGGAATTTCCAGCAAGGTTTTCTCCAGCTGTTTCCGCAATGCCAACTTGGCAGCTGCTTGCCGACTGGCAGGAGAGTCGTTTGAGTTGACGATGGAAGCAACGCTGGTGGCGATCGAAGAGTTCACCTGGCCGGATGTCCCAGCTGCACCTTTCAACGAAGTTGGGGAGGCCTGGGAAATGAAATGGGGGAGAAGAGTCTGTCTTATAACCGTCCCATCCCATCACGCGCTATTCCAGTGGTGGCGAACCTATGGCACGGGTGCCAGAGGCAGCACTCGGAGCCCTCTCTGTGGGCACACGTGCCGTTGCCCCAGCCTCGCCTCCCCCCAGTGACCCCCCTCCTCTCCAGCAGCCCCTCTGAAGGAGAGACGCCCCTGAGCGTGGCCCACGCGGAGCAGCGCAGCCAAGGACATGGCAGCCAGGCAGCATAGACAAGACTGCCCTCACAACCCATCATGCAGTTGATGCTGCAGGGCGCGGGCAGAGGGTGTGGCCGCCATAGCGCTGCTGGGCTGCCTGGGCGATCTGCGGCGGGCCCTCGAGGCGGTGAGTGGTCCTGTGGGCAGGTGGGGCGATGGATGGGGGGGCAGAGTGGGGGTGGGGCAGGGGGTGGGGCCATTTTTTGGGCACTCGGTCTCTAAAAGGTTCGCCATCACTGCGCTATTCAAAAGAAAGCGGAGACCTATGCATCAGGGTGGAGTCTTCTTAGTGGAGGAATCTGAAATTTCCTGCATAGAAGCATGAATGGAAAATCTGGCTATTTCAAAAGTCCTCGACTTACAACAGTTCATTTAGTGACCGTTCGAAATTACCACAGGATTGAAAAGTGACTTTGTTTTTCACACTTTTGACCGTTGCAGCATCCCCACGGTCACCTATGATCAAAATTCAGATGCTTGGGAACTGGCACATACTTATAACGGTTGCAGTGTCCTGGGGGGGCTCATGTGATCACCTTCTGTGACCTTCCTGGAAGCAAAGTCAATGGGGGAAGCCGGATTCACTTATCAACCGTGTTACTAACTTAACAACTTCAGTGATTCACTTAACAACCGTGGCAAGAAAAGTCATACAGTGGGGCAAAACTCACTTAACAACTGTCTTGCTTAGCAACAGAAAGGTCGCACTCAATTGTGGCCGTTAAGTCAAAGACTACCAGGATCTGCGTATGCTGCCTCCATATTTTTCATTGCTCCCAGGGCACTCCTAGACTGGGTAGGGCCACAAATTTCAGCCCTCTCTTTGTGGGGCAAAATGTGTATCTTACCTCTAGCAGAAGGTTAGGACAATGAATGTTTTCAGTGAAGTGGAAGGTTTTGCCCCTACTCTACCCCCATGGCTGGCAGGTTTGCAGGCCAAGGAATATGGACAGCCATTTGTCCGAAATGGTATAGGGCTTCCTGTCTGAGCAGGGGGTTGGACTAGATGACCTCCAAGGTCCCTTCCAACATCATCATCATTATTACTATTATTACTTTAATATTATTGTTTGTTGTTGTTGTTGTTGTTGTTGTTGTTATTATTATTATTATTATTATTATTAGACCAGGGGTCTTCAAAATTGGCCCTTTTATGACTTGTGGACTTCCAACTCCCAGGCACAAGTCATAAAAGGCACAAGTCATAAAAGGGCGAAGTTTGAAGACCCCTGTCTTAGACGGTGCCAGCCTTCACTGGGAATTTGGCTGAAGTTCAAGCCTGGTGACTTGCTACCTGCTTATCCATTTTTAGCTAGCGGGATGTAAAAAAAAAAAAAAAAAGCCAGTTTGGTCTAACACCAGGCTAGAATCTGGGAGACAATGAGTTCTAGTCCTGCCTTAGGCCTGAAAGCCAGCTAGGTCCCTTTGGGCCAGTCGCTCTCTCTCAGCCCAACTCATCCCATAGAGTTGTTGCGAGGATGGAGGTCACGTTGGATATTTTCATCATCTTGAGTTGGTGAGTTACACCCTCTTGGAACAATAATCAAGGTGAGGAGGGGACACAAACTAAAAAAATAAGAAATGGGCCAAATTTGAACCATGGATTGTAGTCTGATAACACCCGGCTTAAAAGCACTGGTTTTACTCATAAAACTGCTAGAAATACAAGTTACTTCTTCAAGGTCTAAATGTTTGATAGCCGGTCCTGGACTGTCTATTCCAGGGGTAGGCAACCTTGGCTCTTTTATGACTCGTGGACTTCAACTCCCAGAATTCCTGAGCCAGCATGGCTCAGCTTGGAAACTTGTCCCTTTCCCCTCAGCATGGCTGGCTCAGGAATTCTGGGAGTTGAAGTCCATGAGTCATAAAAGAGCCAGGGTTGCCTACCCCTGGTCTATTCTGATCAACGAAAGTGTCAGAACTGCCTCTTCTCAGATCCTAGGAAAGAAAAACCCTTCACTCCATAGATATAGAGACACGGTACTTTTACTAGGAAACAATTAACTGCAGTCACTTCTTTCCTCATAAAAGTACCTTTTCTCTAAATCTATGAAGGAGTTCCCCCCCCCCCAGGAGTAGAGGCAGCCCTGACTGGCTTCACAAAATTCTTGAAATT
>NW_015386521.1:432624-459468 GCF_001527695.2 Protobothrops mucrosquamatus
ATTTAATCCCATTTATACCCCGCCCTTCTCCCGAGGGACTCAGGGCGGCTTACAGGTAAATAAAAACAGTACAATACAATAAATATCTCTAAAAGCCAAATTAAAATATATATTAAATAACCTGTATTAAGTTTAATATTATAAAATCCCTTTAAAATCCCTATAAAATCCCCCCCTAGGCCAATCCCGCTTGATGGAACTCACGTGGATTCTTGTATCTGACAAAGAGTTTGCTTTTACAGGGCATTAACCTCAAGAAGGAAGTGCTTCAAAAAGAATGTAGTCACTGCAATTTTTGATTAGTGGCTTATTTACACCAGCAGTCCTTGATTATAAAAATATTAGCATTTTTTGTAATAACTCTTAGCACATGCAATAAAAACTCCCAAGATGATTCACACATAAAAATACTTCCTCTGTTGAAGTAAAATTCAGAATGTGAATAGTTTCAATGGATTTTAGTTAATTTGGGGTAGCTTGGTAGATTTATGGAGAGTTATGATGTATTTCCTAGACCAGGGGGTAGGCAACCTTGGCTCTTTTATGACTCGTGGACTTCAACTCCCAGAATTCCTGAGCCAGCCATGCTGAGGGGAAAGGGAGAGGTTTCCAAGCTGAGCCATGTTGGCTCAGGAATTCTGGGAGTTGAAGTCCACGAGTCATAAAAGAGCCAAGGTTGCCTACCCCTGTCCTAGACAAAAGAACATCAATCTCTCAAGATAGTTTAGGATTTTATTGCTACAACCCTGCAAGTATTTTCTACGAATAGGGAGTTATGAATATCCCTCATTTTCATAACAGAATCATCATTATTAACCCCCTCCAGCCATAGAAAATAGGAAAGAGATAGATCATTGAGTTATGAAGCAACCACCTACAGATAGTCTTTGACTTACGCCCATAATGGAGTCCAAAATTTCCACCACTAGGCCACACAGTTGCTAAGTGAGCCATGCCCTATTTTATTACCTTTTTAATCATCATTATATTGTGAATCTGGCTTGCCCCACTGACTTTGCTTGTCAGAAGTTCCCTAGGAAGGTTGCAGATGACAATTCCAGGACCCCGAGACTCCGCAACCATTGTAGATACATGCTGGTTAGCAGGCACCCAAAGTTTAATCACGTGACTGTCGGGATGCTACAAAGGTCATAAATGGAGAAACTGGCCATAAGCCACTTTTTTCAGAGCCGTTGTAATGTTGAACGGTAATTAAACGAACGCTTGTTAAGTCGAGTATAGAGACTAGGAAGGCATGCCTGCTTCCGATTGGGCCGTTCACCGTTTCTGAATGACATCAGGAGGAAAAAAAGGCTAAGGGAAACACTGCTTGTCTGCTTACCTGCGGGATGTTGACCAAAAGGCTCGCATTCGGGACATTGGCAACACGGATGAGGCCCTGCTGGATGATCCGCTGGCCCTGGATCTGCACGCTGGGAACGGAGGCCCGCGGAGCGAGGAGCAGCGGAGGAGGTCCCGAGCTGGAGTGCGGGCGGATGTTGTGAATTTGCTGGGGAGACACAGAAATGGGCTGATACAGATGGATACGTGGGAGGAAGGCAGGAAAAAGGGAGAGGAGAATGAAGGCCAAGCAAGGGAGAAGAGGAAGGGTGGGATGGTAACAAGATGTCGTGGGAGCAACGCAAAAAGGGGAAGAAGAGAAGTCAAAAGGAAAAACTATTAGTTTTTTTTAAAAAAAAAAATCAAGAAAAAGGAATACTCCCAAAGCCAACAGTGTAGATTTATTCTTAAGAGCAGCCTGGAAGATTCTCAGGATGCATCAGATCCTAACAGGAAGTGGTTTTTTTTTTGCTTTGTCAGATAATCAAATTTAATATAGACCTGCAAGAAGCAGCTTCATAAGCACGCTTCGATTTGCATCCCTTTTTTCATGAGCACCATGGTCGCTAAATGAATGGCTGTAAACTGAGGACTGCCTGTGGTGAATAGGCCTGAATTGCAGAAAGACTGAGGGAATTTAAGAGCAGTGTGTAAAGGAAGCAAAGCAGGCATGAGACCAACTCAAAAAAGGGCTCAACAATGATGGCAGAGGGTACAAGAAGGATGTGTAATGTTAGATATGCATTGTTGGGAATGTGTGTGTACTTTTGTAGGCAGGCAATACCATGCTGTTGACTGAAAACACACATTATTTGCAATACATATTATAGACAGAGTATGGATCTGATAATTAATGTGCCGAAGTCCAAGGCCGTTGTGTTTGACAGGGATAGTAAAGTATGCATAAATGACAAAAAAACTAGAAAAGATGAATTTTAAGATGTACTGATAGAAAGCTGGTGAGTAGTAATGGTATTCTCTGTGGAATGTTTGTTAAAAGATGCAAAAATGGCTACACCTACAACCAATTTTGCCTTCTTTATTATACAGAGTAAAGATTATGTCAAGAGATACTGTCGTGATTTATTAAATGTAATGGAGATAGGGTACTTAAGAAGTGTAATGTGGGAGAGAAAGGGCCAAGAATGAACGAACATGGAGGGAATACAAAAACAAGTGACTGACAGGCTTAATCATGACAATATATGAGGCTCAAAGTATAGAACGAAAATATGGAAGAATAAATGTGTTGAGAGAGAGAGAGAGAGAGAGAGAAAGAGAGAGAGAGAGAGAGAGAGGAGGGAGGGAGAGAGAGATGGAGAGAGACTGAGAAAGCCGCAATTTGATGGAGTCAATGAGATCTTGAAAAAGAGGGAGGCAAGAAGTTTAAAGAACAAAAGACAATGGAAGAAGTCATGGATGGCACCTGAATGACATAGCAGAAGCAGTTTCCCAGAACAAAAAGGCATGGAGAGGTACAGTGAATGTGTAAAATACTTTAAAGTAGTTTTCTTTTTCTTCTCTTACAACTTTAATCCCTTCATCTTGCTAATTTGTAATTAATTTAGTTTCTTCTGCCTTATTTCTCTGGGCTTGACGGAATATTCCAAAAGGAACATCTCAGCTGCCTTAAAGTTTGGCCTGAAGAGAAATGATAGGGCATAACTCAAACTAATAAATAATAAACAACAGATCCAAGTTCTGGTGTCCCCTTGGCCACAGAATCACTTGAGGCTACCTCACAGGCTTATTGTTGTGGGGAGTCAAATGAAGCAGGACCATCATAGATTGGCAGGGCATAGAAATTGATCAATTCATATAAAGCATTCTTAACTGAATTATCAGCCTTTGCTTACATGGCAATTTCTGAGGAAGAGGGCACAGGCCAGCAATGCCCTTGCATGACACAAGTAATCCTTGTTTAGTGACAATTGGGACTGGCAATTCAGTTGGTACACAAAACAGCTGTTAAGTGAAACTGTGACTGTGCTTATGATCTTTCTTCAGCTTTCCTTTGGTTTACAGGTCTGTGAAGGTGACCGGTGGAAGAATTGGCCAGAGTTGCTTTTTCAGCACCATCCTAATTGTGAAGGGTCGCTAAACAAGGCAATAGCTAAACAAAGACTACCTGTGAGGAAGAACTATCAAGAATAACAGAATAATAGAATTGGAAGGGACCTTGGTGGTCTTCTAGTCCAACCCCCTGCTCAAGCAGGAGACCCTATGCTATTGGCTGTCCAATCTCTTCTTAAAAACCTCCAGTTATGGAGCACCCGTTATTTCTGGAGGGAAGCCATTAACTCTGTGTTCTGTGCAGTAGTCCTTTTGGGCAGTGTGTTTCTCAACCTTGGTAAGTTTAAGATGCATGGAGTTCGATTCCCAAAATTACCTAGCCAGCATGATTGGCTGAAGAATTCTGGGAGTTGAAGTTCATGCATCTTAAACTTGCCAAGGCTTTAGGACAGTGGTGGCGAACCTATGGCACGCGTGCCAGAGGCAGAACTCAGAGTCCTCTCTGTGGGCACGCACGCCATGCCCCAGAGAGGGCAACTGTCCCTCTTCAACCAGACACCCGCTAATTGGCTGAGATCCCACATGGCCGGATGGATCCCAGCACCCATGCGCTCTCTGGCCTCTGTGTGCAGGGGCCGATGGTGTCAGGCAGCCGCCACCCTGGCCCCTGCCTCACCTTTCCCTGTGACAATGGCACCCCCGCCCTGCCTTGCCTTGTCTCACCCTGCAGGACGAGCCTCCTGCCCACCGCCCCACCTGCCAGAGACCCCCTGGATCTCCCCCAACCCTGCCCGGCCCCCACAGGCACCCCTCCCCACGAGCAACATCAAGGTGATCACACCCACATTGGCCACACCCACCCAATCTGCCATGACCACCACAGCCACACCCATCCAGTGGGCCACGCCGACCTGGCACCCGGATATAAATAAGTGGGTTTTGGGTTGCAGTTTGGGCACTCGGTCTCTAAAAGGTTCGCCATCACTGCTTTAGGATTTCAACAGTAAACACAACCAGCTATTTGACCTGACCTAGCCTCCCCTTAGCCCAGTATATCCTAGCCAACAGCAACTCTCTGGGGTTTCAGACAGAAAAAAAATCTTCCCCAGCTAAGCAGATATAATCAGAGTCACGTAGGAATCTTGGAAGAGCAAGGGTGAGGTGTGAGGGGAGAAAAAAAAAAGAAAGAATATAAAGTACAATAATAGCTTACCTGTGCTCCTCGGACTAGAGGTGGCATGACTATTTGCGTGTTCTGTTGAGAGCCCAGCTTTGAAGATGCCTGTTGCCCACCCCGGATCAAAGGAGGCGGAATAACAGTCCCAGGAATACGTGAAGAAGTGTTCTGTTTTGGGAGCGGGGTTGAGTTGGGGAAGACAGGGAGCAGAGTCAAAAGAATGGTTTTGCTTTATAACTGCAGATAGTCAAAGATCCATCAAGGGCATTCTCTGCCCTATTTTCCTTGTGCTCACTAACCAACTTCTTAATATAGCTTTGAGAGCCAGTTTGGTGCAGTGGTTAAGGTACCAGGCGAAAAAAAAAAAACCTGGAGATCATGAGTTTTAATTCTGCCTTAGGCACAAAGCCACCTGGGTGATCTTGGGCCCGTTGCTGTCAGCCCAGGGAAAAGAAGCAATAATAATAATAATAATAATATTATAATAATAGTAATAGTAATAATAATAATAATAATATTATAATAATAGTAATAGTAATAATAATAATAATAATAATAATAATAATAATAATAATAATAAAGTTGGAAGGGACCTTGGAGGTCATCTAGTGAGTCCAACCCCCTGCTCAGGCAGGAAACCCTATACCATTTCAGACAAATGGTTTCCCAGTCTCTTCTTAAAAACTTCCAGTGTTGGGAGCATTCACAGCTTCTGGAGGCAGGTTGTTCCGCTGATTAATTGTTCTAACTGTCAAGAAATGTATCCTTAGTTCTAGGTTGCTTCTCTCTTTGGTTAGTTTCCAATGGCAAACCACTTCTGAAGTCTTGCCAACAAAACTGCAGTGACTTATCCCGGCAGTCACCAGGAGTCAACCCTGATTCGAAGGCAACATTTAGATTCATACACGTACAGCTTTATTTCCAGTTTCTTTATCTATCCGCTCAGAACTACTATAGGAGCCCACATATTACAATCAGTTGTTTTAGTGATTCATCAAAGTTCCAACGGAGACTTCAGAAGGTACCCATCCCCTGGTTCTCACAGTCACGTGACTGCATTTTGGGCGCTTGGCAATTGGCCCTGCATTTATGGCTGTTTGTAGTATCCTGAGCTCACAGGACCCACGATTTACAACATTTTTGCTGAAAACTGGGGTTTACTTCCAGTTTTCAGCAAAAATGCCCCATAGCAAACAATGAGTTTGCTTAACAGCATTGGCTTTATGACCAATGCTAAAACAAAAAAGTCATAAAATCAGATCGCTCACATGGGTGACTCACTTTAAAACTGTCACAACTTATGGCCATCACAGTTCTAAAGTTGAGGGCTACCTGTACTGAAGCAGCCTGTAAAGACTGAGTCAATGAACAGAGATCTTTCTTACCTGTAGAAGGGCTGACTTGCTGGATGCCATGTTCTGTGTTCCCCGCACTAATGGGGGAGGTGTTGCTACAGCATTTCCTGAAGAACCAGCAGGCTATAAAAGACAGGGAAACACACGGAAGAGAGAAATGCATTAGAGCAAAAGCAGGTGATTTTGCAGGCACTCTTTGGGCTCTCTGTTTATGGGCCCAGCACCCTGAGTTTTCACTGGCCAAAAATGTGGTGCCAAAAGGCCAATATTATGGGTTTTCAATAACAGCAGAGGAGAGAAGTGGAGGAATGACAGCAATCTGCTTCCTGGAAGAATCTTGCTTTCATTTATATCACGGTGGTGTCCAACCTTGGCAACTTTAAGACCTATGAACTTCAATTCCCAGAATTCCCCAGCCGGCATGGGGAACGCTGGGAATTCTGAGAGTTGAAGTCCACAGGTCTTAAAAGTTGCTAAAGTTGGATACCTGTGATTTACATCCTTGGAAAAAACAAGGAACAGACTGTGCCCACTCTGGTGATGTCATCCTGTTATGGAATGGCTTCCTGCAGATCCCCAGTCAGGTATGGACAGTTTTAAAAAATGGACAGTTTTTTTTAAAAAAATGCCAGTAACCTCTATTATAATAATTATTGTTGTTAGTTGCGAAGTCGCGTCCGACCCATCGCGACCCCATGGACAACGTTCCTCCAGGCCTTCCTGTCCTCTACCATCTTCTGGAGTCCATTTAAGCTCACGCCTCCTGCTTCAGTGACTCCATCCAGCCACCTCATCCTGTGTCATCCCCTTCTTCTCTTGCCCTCCATCTTTCCCAGCATTAGGCCCTTCTCCAGTGAGTCCTTCCTTCTCATTAGGTGGCCAAAGTACTTGAGTTTCAACTTCAGGATCTGGCCTTCTAAAGAGCAGTCAGGGTTGATCTCCTCTAGGACTGACCGGTTTGACCGCCTTGCAGTCCAGGGGACTCGCAGGAGTCTTCTCCAGCACCATAGTTCAAAGGCCTCAATTCTTTGGCGCTCAGCCTTTCTTATGGTCCAACTTTCACAGCCATACATTGGAACAGGGAAAACCATGGCCTTGACTATACGTACTTTTGTTGGCAGGATGATATCTTAAAAGTCATGCTTGGTGGGGGGGGGAGCAGTTTGAAAGCCAGAAATGGTCCCCAAGGTAATCAATGCCTAGGTTGGAGACAGGTGAGAAAGGCCACATATAAACTACAAGTACAGGGGGGGGGGAAGGCAGACTACGCACCTTTTGAGCCGTTGTCTCCTTTTGTATCTGACTTTGTCGTAATTTTTTCAGTAAGACCAGCTTAGCTTCTTCTAACCGCAATTCCTCTTTCAGCTGTTTAATCATTCGCTCCCGTTCTTCTGGGCTGCTTTTCTACAAGGACACAGGATTGGGAGAAAAAGTTTTAAATTTCATTTAGAGAGGGGGAAAGAGTCAAATTAGGGAGGACGGCAGAAGGGCTGACTTAAAAGAGGGCTTTAAAGAGGACACAGATGAGAGGGAGATGGAAAGAAGCAGAACGAGAAGCAATGTGGCTTGTTAGGCTAGCCTTTTGTAATCCAGTGTCCTACAGATAGGTTAAAAAACAGGGGTCTGCAACCTTGACAACTTTTAAGACTTGTGGACTTCAGCTCCCAGAATTCCTCAGCCAGCATAGCTGAAGTCCACAAGTCTTATCTTAAAGTGGTCAAGGTTGCAGACCCCTGGGTTAAAGGACAACTGCCAAATTTCCCAGCCAGCAGTGACAGGATTCTCATCATCCCCGAAGAATAAAAAGGCAGGGGAAGCACAGCTTTTGTGCTGAAGGAGGAATTCCACGCATGAGTGTCATGAAGGAACAGACAGATGGCTCATGTAAGCGACCCAGGCATAAAGAACAGAAAAAACAGAGTCTTGACATGGGGGGGGGGAGAGAATTTTGAGCAGCTGGGGCACCCGAACTGGAGAAGAAATTCATGCACTTCGACTGGAGGAACAGAATGGAACGAGAGGTCGGACGCAGGAGGGCAAAGCCAGGGAGCTGGGAAGCCACCAAAGGAATCACCGCAGAGAAAACCCTCCGGGCGACAAAGCAGAGGACATGACCAGTTTTTGCCAACGGACAGAGAAAAGTCAATTCTGTTATATTCTGATTTATGTACTACTGTGGCGCAGATGGCGGGAACCCTTGAAGATGAACTCATGACTTATTGGGCCAAAGATCTGAATGTACTAAGGGTGTGTGTGTGTGTGGAACCAGCCTGTTCGGTCTCAGTTGTATGACTGCTGGGTTAGACTCACCATTAGCACTTCTGCGCTGGTCTCTTTTAATGCTATTTTGGTTAATCCATTCATTCTTGGGCTTGACGGCTCGTTGTCAGATAGTACTATTACATCCGGTGAAGGGACTCTCCTCTCTTGCTTTGCATCACTGAAAAAGGAAAAGATGCATGAGCAGGGATATTTTTAAGGAAAAGGATGAATAAATCCTAAGACCCTCGCCCGCCCTCTCCCTACTCAGCAAGGTGTATTTTTCAGGCCTATTTGGAGGGAAACCAAAATGACACTTCCTTCCAGTTCCTGCCTTCCAGTTCCTAGTTAGTGTGGCTGCAGAGGGGGAGAGGAGCATTCAGAAGGCAAAGCAATGGGTAGGGATTCCAATCTTTATGACAATTCCTGAACTTTCCAAGGCTAACAGAACCAGAGTATACGAATGACATAAAGTGGTCCAATAAATTGTCTTTGGAAGGCAGAGAATTTGGAATGGCATATGGTATGGTCATGTGATCACTTGATATCTTTTGGGGATGGTGTTTTGATGCATGTAAGTCAGTGGTCTTCAAACTTGGCCACTTTAAGACTTGTGGACTTCAACTCCCAGAATTCTGGGAGTTGAAGTCCACAAGTCTTAAAGTGGCCAAGTTTGAAGACCCCTGATGTAAGTAGATTTATGGCAAAACTCTTATTTATTTTATTTGGAAAATTTATATTGCCGCCTACTCACTCATGGTGACTCAAGGCGGCTTACAGGAAATGAAAAACACAATATAAAAGAAATAAAAATAATAAAAAATAAAAATAATAAAATAATAACCACCCCCAGCGATAACACACATTCATATCAACCTGGGTTTTCCCCAGGCCCGCTGGCAGAACTACATCTTCAGGGCCTTCTGAAAGAGTGTCGGGAAGGGGGGGGGAATAGTCTAATTTCCAGAGGGATGATGTTCCAGAGGGAGGGAGCCACCATGGAGAAGGCCCTTCTTCGGGGTCCAACCAGATGAAACTCCTTAGGGGAGGGGACCTGCAATATTCCTTGCCTCCCCGCTCTAGTGGGTCGGGTGGATGGGACCAGCAAGAGGTGGTCCCTCAGATAATCTGGTCCCAAGCCACGAAGGGCTTTAAAGGTGACAACCAGCACCTTGAATTGCACCCAGAAGCAAATCGGCAACCAATGCAGCTTCCACAGGAGAGGGGACACATGTGCACAAAAAAAAGGTATGCACAAAATCATGTGGGCCATTGCATTTTGCACCAACTGGAGCAAAGTGTTAAAGATGTTAACATGATATCAAATTATGTACAAAGCTTTGGAACTTGCTTATCAGGAATTATGGTTGATCAAGCATGGGGGAGGGGTAGCTAAAAGAATTATACTGAGAAAGGAAAGAAAATATTATTCCAGATGTTAAAGAATGGAATGTCTTTTAGAAATGTGTGACTTATCCATCTTGGAAAAAGCAGTATTTTCTACCAGTCAAATGATGAGGCAATATGTATGGTTTTGGCAGATTTTTTTTTTGAAATTTTATAATAATATTTACTACTGATTTTATGATAATACTGTATGGTATTTATTAATAAACCAGTGGTTATTGAGAAGTTTAATATACAAGGTAGAGTTTTTTTCTTTGCTTTTTATCTTTATCATTTTCGCTTTTCCTTGTCTTTTCTTTAAGCTTAAAGACTATTTCATTTAACTGTGTTTTTAAAGTGCTTTTCGTGTTTTGAAAACTAGCAGTTATTTTCTTTTTTCTTCCTAGGAAGCAGTTAGTTTACTTTCACTGATTTTCTGCAAGAATAAGAAACTTAAAGAGACATTTTCACAGAGCTGCAAGACAGCCAACTTCCAGAGATAATCCATGTGTCTTCAAACTCTAATCTAAAAAGTTCCTGGAGGCAACTGCAGAAAGTTAATTAATTAAAAGCTTCTTTTTGAGTTTGAACCAGTCAATCTAGTACTTATCCCCCAGATGGATTCAACTCACCCCCCCTCTCCCCATTTCTGCAGTGGAACAGACTGAGAAGAGGGGGGCACCACAAAGCACCTACCAAGAAAATATACCAAGAAGTTTTTACGGAAGTAAAACTTCCATCCCAAGAAAAGGATGGTAAAGCAAGCTCAGGTGAAAATGGCAATACATACAAATTCCTCTAGAGGGCACTCTCATAAAGCAATAGTTTACTATGAGCATTAAAACAAAAGTTGAAGTCCGGAATCAAAAGAGAAAAGGGGGGGGATGCTTCTTTCCCCCTACTTTTTACATTAGACTCAGAGACAAATGCATTTGGAAAAGGCAGGGCGCACCGGGTTCAAACTAATATTACAAAAAAGGACATTTCCATCTTGCACCCATTCTGTTGACACACCCCCCCCCCCGTCTAAAGCCAATTTGGCTTGACTGTTAGTAGATCAGATTCTTGTATTGTAATAAAACTTTGAACTCAGCTCCTGTTCCTGGGTACAGGTACGGCTTACAACAGCTCATTTAGTGACCGTTCAAAGGTACAACAGCACCGAAAAAAGTGACTTATGACCATTTTTTTCAACCGAGAAGCAACCTAGAACTAAGGAGAAACTTCCTGACAGTTAGAACAATTAACCAGTGGAACAACCTGCCTCCAGAAGCGGTGAATGCTCCAACACTGGAAGTTTTTAAGAAGAGACTGGACAGCCGTTTGTCTGAAATGGTATAGGGTTTCCTGCCTGAGCAGGGGGTTGGACTAGATGACCTCCAAGGTCCCTTCCAACTTTATCATTATCATTATCATCATCATCATCATCATCATCTCCATGGTCACATGATCAAAATTCAGACGTGTGGCAAATGACTCACACTTATGACAGTTGTACAGTGGTATCCCGGGGTCAAGTGATCACTTTTTCTATCAAGGAAAAGTCAATGGGGAAGCCAGGTTCACTTAACAACCCTGGCAAGAAAGGTCGTAAAATGGGACAAATCTCACTTAACAACAGACATTTTAGGCTCAATTGTGGTCGTTAAGTCAAGGACTCCCTGTACTTGCGCCTGACATCAATCCTCTTATAAACCTTGCAGATGTAATTTCCCTGGACAAGCAGATTTCTCATTTGCCATCAACCAGACCATAGGATTTACCTTGCCCAATATTTAAGAGGGATTGAACTGATCCTGAGATAACCGTGTTTTGGGAGAGGCCACCCCCAGTTTCATATGGAGGAGATTTCAAGTTTGAAACCTGGTCACTGTTTTCAACAGAGGAATCGCTGGTCCTCTTCATAATCCAGATGTGACAGAAGCAAAGTTTCCTAGAAGCAAAGTTTCCTGATCAAGGGCTGGAAACCCTTTATGGGCTTTTTTTCTCTTTTTTTGCATAAAAAAGAAAATAATTCTGTACTTCCGGTTTTGAGGATTAGAAACAACAGATTAGTGAAAGAAAGAATTTATGACATGATCTTAAAGAAAGGTTTGAATAGAATTGTATGTATAACATACAACTGTATTCGTTTGCCAAGAGGAAAATCGGAAACCATTTCTTTACACTTCTTTTTTATGTTTTTATTTATTTTGTTTTTTCCACATTTTTTGGTACCGCCCATCTTCCTGAAAGAGGGACTTTTGTTTTCTGTTCTGTTCTATTGTTTCTTTTTGTTTTCTTCTGCTGGCTGTTTTCTCTTTTTTTGCTCCCTTTCTTATTTCACTTTCGCGTTTACTGTATCTTTTGCTTTGAATGTACTCTTTATTATATATGTAAAACCTTTCAATATAAATTAAAAAGTCGCAAGTTCCCTGTATTTGCAAGAAGTTTTTCATCAGGAACTCACGTGGCGGTCACCTGAGCCTCCCCTTGATCCACTATCATCACAAAAAGCTTTATTTCCTCTATTCTAACAAGCATCCCACACCACGTGACTGATTGGGACATGCTTTGCCGGTCACATGACCTTTTTAACCATTCCTTCCCACGTAGTGGAAAAGCTACGGTAATAAACCGGTTGGAACTGGTTTTGTGACACATCGCTTTCATTTTGTGGAATGGTGAGGGGGGGGGATGATTAAGACAGGTACGATAAGAAAATGGAAGGAAGGGAGAGAAACCACAAACACACATTCAAGGAACTGGACGTCTTAGGAGACAACAACTTTTCTCAGATCTGTAGGGAGACGAAGCTCACAAAAGAGAGGGGGGGGGGGAAGGCTGCCATCCCACCATAAATCAATCTGCAATCTGGCATTCAGCAATGTCCAGGGAATGAATGCAGCTTCCAGAAGTTATGGCCGAAGATTATAAAGTGCACTAAAGGATATACCAAGGAAACAGAGGCTGTTGTGAATAATACTGATGAAATGAAGAAAGCTTGAGGGAAAGTTTTTGATTTTTGACGAGGGGGGGGGAAAATTATGAACTTCGCTTCACTTCACTTTTAGAGACTCAGAGGAAATGCTTGGACCCAGAATGTGTTCTGTATTACACTTCAGTTGAGGAAATACAGGTAAAGATCCCGCTGAATCCAGTTTGATTCTTAGGGACCCCCTGGACAACTTTAGGTAGCTTTCTCGGCATCTTCCGAGTGGCTGGATCGTGAGATGGGTGGCATATAATTTTAATAAATAAAATCTAAGTGGCTTAGGTGCCATTTGGACACATGAAAGCAGTTTGCCAAAATCTTTTCTCAGGTTATGTGCTGGTTTTTAATTTATTAGAGTTATAATGCTGCCCATCTCACATAAAACAATTCTGGGTGGCTAGCACAGTAAAATATCAATGCAATGGCAAAATGCAACACATAAAACATTAGAAAACATCAGAAAAATGCTCACTGAGGACATTTTGTTTCTATTCTCAGTCCAGCCCGCAGCCCTGGGATTTCCTAGTGGCCGCCCTTCCAGATACTTATCAGATCTGATCCAATTCAACATTGCTAAGATCACCTAAGTTCTGTCGCCTGCTGTGATACATCACCCCCAATAACCTTAAGTCAACCCACCCTTGATTGATTGCTCTCTCTCTCTCTCTCTCTCTCTCTCTCTCTCTCTCTCTCTCTCTCTCTCTCTCTCTCTCTCTCTCTCTCTGTGTGTGTGTGTGTTATTTACTAATAGGGATATCCAAATTGAGGACTGGACTTACTTTGCAGCAAAAGAGACTGCATAATTTGAATAAAGAGGCAGAACATCTTTATCAAAGCAATCTTCCCTCTTTAAAATACATTTCAACAATCTCCTTCCAAGAAGAAAAGTAGCAGGGCAAGAATTTATCTCTGTTGCCATTATTACACAAATAGGCCCCTACCTTGTTGTTTTTCTGAAAGGCCCAGAAGACATAGTTTTGTTAGTGGACCTGCTTTTTACCTTGTGAAGTTTTAATGTTGTAAGCTGCACGGTGTCATTTGTGTGTGAGCTGGGTGGCCATTTATAATGGCAAACAGATGTGTTTGCAATGGAGCTGCTGAGAGAGAGAATGTGGCTAACACCGTTGGCTGAGTTTAGGCCAGGGGTAGGCAACCTTGGCTCTTTTATGATTTGTGGACTTCAACACCCAGAATTCCTGAACCAGCCATGCTGACTCAGGAGTTCTGGGAGTTGGAAGTCCACAAGTCATAAAAGAGCCAAGGTTGCCTACCCCTGGTTTAGGCTATTAGAAGATATTAATAGTCCACACATGTGGTCTTCAGTGCTTTTGAGGAAAAATTGTAGCTTGTTTCTCTCATCCAGGGGTCTTCAAACTTGGCCCTTTTATGACTTGTGGACTTCAACTCCCAGAATTCCTCAGCCAGTGTGCCTGACTGAGGAATTCTGGGAGTTGAAGTCCACAAGTCATAAAAGGGCCAAGTTTGAAGACCCCTGCTCTAACCAAAAGACATCCTGTCCCCGTGAAATGCAACGGGGGGTGGGCATGGATCTTAAAAAATTGATATCCCCGAGATGTGCCTACACAGGTAGTCCTCGACTTACAAACTTTTGTTTAGTGACTGTTTGAAGTTACAACGGCAAATTTGTCGCACATTTGCTCACTTTTTTTTTAGTAAAAAAAAAAAACCAATTATGGAGGGAGAAAAGGAGGCAGAAACACCATGTATATAGTACTGAGTTGCACACACACACACACACACACAAAGAATAGATGTAACAACAACAAAGCAAGAATGTTTCAGCTCCTTGCATCCGTTGTTACTTTTAAGAATAAGTTATAATCTCCTTCCAAGCTATTTGCTAATGGTTGATGTTGGATGCTTTCAAAATAATAATAGAAAAAACAATGAGGAGGCATCATAGATCTCTTGCCTTTGACCAAGGAGAAAATTAGGCAGCATACGATTCCCCTGCTCTCTGCAACCTCAGCCGATTCCTTAACAACCACAGTTGGAGGACAGTGTGATAATTCTAGGAAGCCCAGTTTGTGAAGCTGACCTTGCATACAGAGAGATCTACCTCTGGCTACCGGAAGTCGGATTAAAAAAGGGGAAGGCTACAGAATCCATGGCCAATAATATTCCTCAAAATCTGGGAATCTTTTGACTTGTGTCTGCTGGAACACTAGAATCATCATTAATAAATGCTTGGCTTAAAAGGGGGGGGGGGTTCCTGCGTCGTTTGGGACCAGGTCTCAGCAAGATATCCACTCCGAGTCAGGGAGCAGCTGAACCGATGCTCCTCCTCCTTGCTGCTACTTTAATTTGTCTGACTCAAATTGCCAGAACAAAGAGTCACAACCGGCCACGTCGGAATGATGGTGGCTTCTGGGCATTAAGGGAGACAAGTGGTAAAACTAGCCCCGGCCTGGCACTTTCAAGCTGGTCAGTCAGGCTATGTAGAGTAGATAATTGAGTGAATTAAAATCTTGCACTAACTAAGCCGAATGTTGCAACCAAGATCTCATACATCTAACTTAGCAACCTAGCATGATAATCAGCTCTTTTGCATAACTTATGCTCTTTTTTTTTTTAATCCGGGGAGGGGCTCTGCAGAGCTGCTTATTCTCAATTACCAGAAAACGTCAACTCCATCCTCAGAGATTGCTAGCATCTTAGTACAGTGTTTCTCAACCTTGACAATTTTAAGGCATGTGGACTTCAACTCCCAGAATTCCACAGCCAGCGTTGCTGGCTGTGGAATTCTGGGAGTTGAAGTCCACATGCCTTAAAATTGTCAAGGTTGAGAAACACTGCCTTAGTACAACTGGTCCTCGCTTACCGACTGCCTTGTGTAGTCGGTTTGAATCGATGATAGTGCTAAAAAAACAAAGTTTGTGGCCAATCCCCACATTTATGACCACCGCTGAGTCCCATGTCTCAAGTCACATGATCATCGTATGTATACTTCACACCCAGCTCGCGACAAGCAGAGTTATAATACAAAAGGCAGAATAAAGAAGTTGTAGTCATATGATTTTTCCACTTAGTGACCAGGTCACTTTGCTTAAGGACCAAAGTGGAAGTAAGGTTATAAACTTGCTGTGCTGCCAGGACTTTCCACTTAGTGACCATGGCAGGTAAAGACTTGAGTTGCTGGTCCCAACTGTGGTCACTAAGCGAAGGTCTACATGCATTATCAACACTTTCAAGCCAAACATGACTACAAAATAAAAGTGATGGATACTGCTGAGCAATACTTTCTCTCCGGCCATGGGAACTAAGGCTGTTGGGAACTGCAGTTTAGCTACTTTTAGAACTATGGATTCTCCTTCCCTTGACTAGAATCTTAAAAGAACAAGAGAAATAAGTGAGGAAGGGTGGGATGGAGGAGAGAGAAAAAGACTCAAGTTGTTAAACCAGTATCCAAACAGCATTTTGCCTCTTGAGATTTCATCAAATGGTGCCCACACAGTTTCAAATATATCTTGGCAACTTTTTCAAAGAAAAGGTTATCAGGAAACTGAATTGTATCTTTAGTATCACCTTAAAAGTCTTAGCAGCAGCTCTTTCAGATAAGAGCACACGTCCATTTTGCAACGCTTCCTGCTTTCCACCCTGGCTACCCAAATGTCACAGAAAAAAAAAAGTGGGGCTTAAAGGCAACGAATTCCCACAAACTGGCATTCAGAGCTGCCTGGTCTCTAAATCTGGGGTGTTCCTCACATTTATCGGTAGTACACAGGCTCCTACATATTTACAATGCAAAACACCTCTGGAAACTGTGGGTCCCTTGGAAAACTTGTTAAAACTTCTCTAAGCACCCACCGGAACACCCGAGGAGAAATTTGAACACCTCCCCTTCAAATAAACAAAAAGAGGAAGAAGGTAACTTATTTGCAAACAGGAAGTCAAAAAAGAAAAAACGCCATTCTGCCATCCTTCGTTCAAAAATCAGAGGCATCTCCAGCACAAGACTGTGCATAATGAAAAGTAGCTGGAGGGTGGGGTGGGATGATACAAACACACACACACACATACACACAATATATATATATATGTATGTTTATATATATTTCATCAGCATAACCTGCCTACCCTGAAGAGCAGGTTGACCAACTATCCCCATTTTTAATTCCAATGGAATTATTTAAAATTCTGTCAAACACGGACTGGCTAGTGTGAGATGTTTTAAAAGGCCTTTTTAGGGCAACAGACCTAAAGTGAATGAACTCGTGTATGGTTCATAAAATCAAGACCCCCAATAGGAGCTCGTTGTCCCCTACCAGTACAAGATCTGCATCAACTATTTTATCCCGAGGTTAAACGTTGAAATAAAAGCAGCTATACAGGTCATCCTTGACTTAGCCATTTATTTAGTGACTCTTCAAAGTTAACAGCATTAAAAAAAAAGTGACTTATCACCTGGTCCTCGCACTTACACAACTGTTGCAGCATCCCCATAGTCATGTGATCAAAATTCAGGTGCTTGGCAACCAGTATGTATTTACAATGACTGCAATGTCCCAGGTTCATGTCATCGCCGTTTGCAACCTTCCCACTTGGCTTCCGACAAAAGGGAAAGCCACATTCATGTAAGGAATCTGTGATTCATTTAACAACTAGAGTTATTTGCTTAACGACTGTGGCAAAAAGGTGGTAAAATTGGGTGCAACTCACTTAACCACTTTGCTTAGCCATGGAAATGTAAAATGCCTGGGAAACCAGGAGATTCAGGCAGTTCAAAGGAGTATAAAGATTTATTGCAAGATTAAGCTCTCTACAAGAATCAGGCCAAATGACCATTAAGGGAAATGAGGACAAAAGTAAGAAGAGTCATTCGAGATGGGCTGGACTTAGATCTCTGGCGGGTGCGAAGGGTCTCGTGACTTATGACGCATTTGATTCTTTCCTTGGACTCTGGTCATCTCCTACAGCAGTGGTTCTCAACCTTTTTAATGCCATGACCTCAGCCGGTCGTAAGTCGAAGACTAAACCGGTCGTAAGTCGAGGACTACCCAACCAGTCGTAAGTCGAGGACTTTCCCTGCCCGGGAGCGCCGCGCATACGTGGTTCCGCCCCCTGCGCCGGCCGAGGCGTAGCTGGCAAGCAGCAGAGACGGAGCAGGCCGACCACCAGCTGGCCCAGCCCAAGGAAGGTAAGGCACCCGCTGGAAAAGGGGAAAAAAAATGGCGGACAAAAAAAATGGCGGACAGCCTTGCTTAGCGACCCCCATGAAATGGTCGATCGACCCCAAATGGGGTCCCGACCCACAGGTTGAGAGCCACTGTCTTACAGGAAAGCATGAACCCAATTGTGGTCGTTAAGTCGAGGACTACCTATATTCCTGATCATTGAGCTTTTTTATAACTGGGCAGTATGGCCCTTCAAAAGCTCCCCCTCTTTGGGCAACACTGTATGAATAGATTACTATGTAGAGGCCTACAATACTCGGCAAGGCTCAAGGAAATGCATGTTTTGTGCCTAGGAAATTTCCAACTTAATCCCCAGCATCGGCTTCCCCACTTTAAATGTGCTGGGACTGCAGTTTATTAAGTTCCCAGCCAGAATGGCTCCTTGCTCATTAGATTGCCGTAAAACACAGCCACAAGGTAAGTCCATCAAAAGCATGCTAGAAAGCTGATGGCTGCAACACCCCTGCCAAAAACTGAAGTGTCAGCAGGTGCTGGCGTGAAGGGGGAGGGGACAGGTAAAATTTGAGGCCCAGTGGGCCCTACCAAATGCCTTGCCAGATGGGGATCACTGTGGGTCTTTGTGCAATGGTCAAGACCAGGGGTAGGCAACCCTTGGCTCTTTTATGACTCGTGGACTTCAACTCCCAGAATTCCTGAGCCAGCATGGCTCAGCATGGAAACCTCTCCCTTTCTCCTCAGCATGGCTGGCTGAGGAATTCTGGGAGTTGAAGTCCACGAGTCATAAAAGAGCCAAGGTTGCCTACCCCTGGTCAAGACAAAGAGAAACTATAGAGCAGGGGTCCCTAACCCCCGGTCCGTGGACCAGTACCGAGCCATGGCATGCCAGCAACCGGTCCACACAAACAAGCAAAGCCCCATCCGCAGGATGCAGGAAGCACACAAAACCACACCCCCTCCGGTCCGCGGAAAAACCTCTCTCCACGGAACCAGTCCCTGGTGCCCAAAAGGTTGGGGGTCTCTGTCATAGAGGATAGTGGCCTACATCAAGTTATTAACACTCTTCGTAGTCTTTTAGAGTTAGAGTGAATTGCTATTTTTACATCTACCAAAATATAAAATATCTTTGGCTTTAGTTTACTTGATGAAAAATCACCCACACCAGCAACTGTCCAAACAATGCAGGCATCCCCAATACTCAATATTACTTTACAAATAGATGCTTTTGTTTCTGAATTGCCAAAAGTGCTGCTCTCTGCCTACGTTCAATTGAAACCCTCTCACCCCTCTCCAAAATACAGGGAGTTCATTAAATGACGGATCAAAATTACAACAGCACTGGAAAAAAGTGGCTTATGACCGTTTTTCACACTTACGACCATTGCAACATCCCCTTGGTCATGTGATCAAAATTCATATACTTGGCAACTGACTCATATTTACGACGGTTGCAGTGTCCCAGGGTCACATGAACCCCTTTTGCAACCTTCTGGCAAGCAAAGTCAATGGGGAAGCCGGATTCACTTAACAACCAGGTTACTAATGTAACAACTGCAGTGATTCACTTAACAATTGTGGGAAGAAAGGTCGGAAAATGAGGTGAAACTCACTTACCAAATCTCTCTCATTTAGCCACAGAAACTTTGGGCTCAACTGTGGTCTTAAGTCGAGAACTACTGTAACGCTCTTTACATGGGGCTCCCCATGGGGAGCATCCGGAGGCTCCAGCTGGTCCAGAATGCGGCCGCGCGGGCGGTGCTGGGGGCGACACGTCGCTCCCATGTAACACCGCTGCTGCGCGAGCTGCACTGGCTGCCAGTGGCCTTCCGGGTACGCTTTAAGGTGCTAGTCACCACCTTTAAAGCGCTCNTTTTAATGATTTTAAAGTTTCAGGGGATTTTTAAGGGTAATTTTAATTGATCGGCCTGTTTAAATATTTCTTTTTAATTCGGCTTTTAATTATTGTATTTGTATTGTAGTTTTTATGAGGCTGTTAGCCGCCCTGAGTCCCATGAGGAGAAGGGCGGGGTATAAATTAAATTATAAATAAATAAATAAATAAATAAATTGTCTTATTTTCTTTTCTCAGTGCATCGAGTGGAACCTCTCAGTGCATTTGTCAATGTCTATTAATTAATTCATTAATTAGTCTTCATTTAAATCCCATTGCTTTTCTGAGGAGTTCAAGACACCATACACTGTTCCCTTCCAAACCGTCATTCTCAGTTTGTCTTCTTAGGATTTCTGCCAGAGAGTTTAGGGTCCAAGTCACCCAGGGGAGTTGGAATCTAGTGTTACTTGGCTCTCTGGGAACCTCCACGTTACAAAACTTTTTGGTATTTTAAACCAAATTGTAAATCTCCAGTCCACAGTGATGCTCTATACCAGGGCTTTTCAACCTTTTCACCCATTGTACCACTTTTAGGATATGGCAACATCTGAGTACCACCAGTCACCCAACAAGGTGTCAAAAACTTGATGACCCCCCCCCAAAAGGAAAAAAGTGATAAAGTACAGGTAGTCCTCGACTTACAACACTTCACTTAGTGACTGTTCGAAGGTACAAAGGCACTTAAAAAAGTGCCCCCCAAGCCACAGCCGAGCAAGACACCTGCCTGCCCACCCGGCAGCGCTCTTCCTCCTGTCTGAGGTTTCCATTGTTGTGAGCATTTCTGTTGAGGATTGGCAGCAGGGGTGGGATGGGGGTTGTTTGGTTTTTATTCCCCCCTGTCTGCTGGGTGGTTGCAGCAGGTTTTGGTCACTTCACATGACCCTGGGACACTGTGACCGTCATAAATATGAATCAGTTGCCAAGCATCTGAATGTAAATCACAAGACCCTGGAGATGCTGCAACATTCCAGCTGATCGGCGCTTCTTCTGGGCTCAGCAGAAGCACCAGGATCAGCGCCGAACTCCAGCTGGATCCTGGCGCTGATCCTGGCGCTTCCAGTGAGCCCTGACAGCCCTGCAGCTCCAGCCATCTCTCGCTCAGGCTTGTGCAGTGCTGCCACCGGTTCAGTTAATTCCCCTCCCTACTACCACTTTCCTTGGATGGTCGCGTACCACCTGCCAGGTGCCAATGTACCACAGGTGGTACCTGTACCACTGGTTGAAAAGCCCTGCTCTATACCAGGGGTAGGCAACCTTGGCTCTTTTGTGACTCGTGGACTTCAACTCCCAGAATTCCTGAGCCAGCATGTTACTGGGCCAAGCAAGGTGTTAAGGAAGTGATCCCTAAAAATTATGCTAAGCCTTTAGAGTTTCTAAATGAATCACTGAAACTTTCAGAGAGTCCTAAAACAAAGTGATAACCAGATTACAGGATTGGTGCAAATGATGGAATCTCCTGCCAATAATGCTGACTATCATTTGAGTGGTATTAGACGAAGCATCAGACGAGGATAAAGGGGAAAAAGGCAGGTTGAAATTCACCGACTCAGTGTCACTAGATCAGGGGTAGGCAACCTTGGCTCTTTTATGACTCGTGGACTTCAACTCCCAGAATTCCTGAGCCAGCCTGGCTCAGCTTGGAAACCTCTCCCTTTCCCCTCAGCATGGCTGGCTCAGGAATTCTGGGAGTTGAAGTCCACAAGTCATAAAAGAGCCAAGGTTGCCTACCCCTGGGCTAGTGGTTAAAGCAACAGTCCTGGAAAGTAGGAAACTGGGAATTCTAGTCCTGGCTTAGGCATGAAGGCTGTGACTCTCAGCCCAACTCACCTCACAGGGTTGTTGTTGTTGTGGGGCAAACTTGAGGAAGATTATTTGCCACCTTGAGTGATTTACAGTTGTTAAGTGAGCTCTGCCCCATTTTACCACTTTTCTTGCCACAATGAAGTGAATCGCTGCAGTTGTTAAATTAGGAACAAGGTCCTTCAGTGAATCTGGCTACCCCATTGATGTTTTGCTTGCCAGAAGGTTGCAACCGTCGTAACTATGAACCAGTTGCCAAGTGTCTGAATTTGTGGAAAAACACTCAAAAAAGTTATTTTTGTCTGGTCCTTGCCCTTATGACGGTAGCAGCAACCCCACAGTCATGTGGTCAAAATTTGGGTGCTTGGTAACTGGCATATATTTATGACGGCAACAGCGGAGCAAATATTAAACCAATCTAGCCAAAAATGATGTGGCAGGGAGTTCCACCGATACCGTATGAACCAGATGCGTCCTGCAGTTTCCTGTCTTTGGGTTTCTGTTATATGCCAGGACATTTTCTGTCCCCCAACACTCTCCCCCCCCCCTAATTGCCTGGAGAAGTGAATGAGAGGCACGGCCACTTGTTCCCCAAAACTCATTTATGACTGCTTACCTTTTTGAGGTGCTCATATCCACCGGCTCATCTCCCGTCTGAACCTCCACTCGGATGGTTGCTTTCATCTCCCCTCCTTTTAATAATCCCTGGACTCTACTAGATCCAGACTCAGTCTTTAGCTTAAGGTCCCCCCCTTCAGAGTCGGCCTCAGGGCCGCCCAAAAGCCCCTTGTCCATTTTCATCTTTTTACAGTCCACGTCGTTTTGGGTGATTTCCCGTTCAAGTGCTCGCTTCTGACTTCGTGTCCTGCAAGCTTCCTCCGTCATTATGGTGCTCTGGAAAAGAAGCACAAGGAGATGGGGGAAAGAGAGAGAAGGGGGAGAGAGGGAGGAAGCGAGAGAGGGAGGGAGAGAGAGAGAGAGGGAATGGGGAAGAGGGAAAGAGAGAGAGGGAGAGGAAGAGAGAGAGGGAGGAAGGGTGAGAGAGATAGAGGGAGGGAGGGAAGGGGAAAAGAGACAGAGAGGGAGGGAGGGAGGGAGGGAGAGAGGGAATGGGGAAGAGGGAAAGAGAGAGAGGGAGAGGAAGAGAGAGAGGGAGGAAGGGTGAGAGAGATAGAGGGAGGGAGGGAAGGGGAAAAGAGACAGAGAGGGAGGGAGGGGGAGAGAGAGAGAGAGAGAGAGAGAGAATATGTTAAAAGTACACTAACCGGGTGCCATATTTTACCACATATATGGCAAATCAAGTTGTTCTGCTCCGATCCTATACTCACACCCCCCCTCTATCACGCTCTTTCGAGTGGAAATAAAATAATCAAAAGCCAAGACCGGTTGGGGGAAAAAACAACACAGGTGCAAGTATGCCTAACTTCCCATAGGAAATCCGGAGCATTACCTTCCGTCAACGAAGCTTGTTTTTCTTATCATTTTAGATTCCCCGATTTTCTTTAAAAGTTTTACTTCTCGTGACGTGCCCAAGGCTCCGTGAAAAGCCTTTCCTATGAAGAGGGTTGAAGGGAGGGGGACGCGGGCTCCTTTTCCCCCTACCCCATCAACTCTTCATGGCCCAAAACTGGCAACTTTAGTAGGCTGATGCTGAAAGTAAGGCACCTGATTCGGCAACGTCCTTAAAAACTAGGAGAGCTGGGTAACTCTTCCCATCCCAACAGTCTTTATAAGTCTGTTCTGAAAGTGCTCCGGATCCTTAAGGAATCAGGTGGGAATTGGGGAGACTTGAGGGAAAAGGGCTTTAAAAAAAAAAAAAAAAGTTAAGTTCGGAGGAGGAGGGAACATGCACCGGGGAGGCCTGCTTCTGACCAAGCCTCTCCAAACCCTACCTGCAAGAAACACACATAACTGATGGGGGTGGGGGCTGGGGGAGGAGAGCTGAGTCAGTTTGTGATCCCATGACATCACTGGATCTACACATGACCCTTTCCCAGGATTCAGTCGGGAGACACAAAGCACTTTCCAGAAAACCGGTCTGAACTGGTTCCAGACAACAAGCTAAGTGTCGTTAACCCTAGCGGAGACACCATCTTGCAGGGCTTGGCGTGCTGCTGCTGCGGCATCTGCTGCAGCTGGCATTCCACAACAGAAGTCCCGGGGACCATCCCCTCTGCGCCTCTTAAAGGGGCAGCGTGCTTGACACCAGCGCAGCAATGGCTGCCCGGCCACCACTTGGCCAGGAAAAGCCACTTGGGTGAAATCCTTTAAAAATAAACAAATAAATAAACAAACAAACAAATAAAAGTAAGCCAAAAAAGAGAAAAAGAAGGTCCAACTCAGAATTAGAAGGAGGTAAGGGAGGGGGGGACAGTAAGACTATGGGGAGGAAAAAAAATAGTTGGCAAAGGTAGTGTAACTTTCTCAATGCAGCTACAGACAAACTAGAGAAAGAGAGGGAGAAGGAAGAAGAAAAAAAAAGCCTTGGAAAGTAAAAGAGGACATTTCAGGAGGAAACACTCCAAAGGAAAGAGGAGGCAAGTGGCTTTGAAGTTTCAAGACATTTCAGTTTTGAGTTTTCACTCCGTGAGAGTCCTCGATCTCTTCAAATTCTACAACATCGCCCCCTCCCAAACCATCCCCCCCACCCGCACCATAACACCCAACAACCTGCTGAAACAAAATCATTATTTCTTTTCTGATCCGCAACAATTCAGCAAAAGCAGATGGGGGAATTCTCCGGGTTTGGAGCCAATGTATTTTGAGGGCTTTTGAAGGTTTCAGATTGTGACGTACACACAAATACAGAAAGTCTCTGCTGCCCATTGACACAATTGGTACTTTCTGAGGATGTATTTCTAAAATATGCGAGGGAAGCCTACGTTAATTCTATTCTCCAATTATGTAATAAGCTATTCATGGGGAACAAGGTGCATTAAACCGTAACACGGTCACAAGAGTCTCTTATGATCTGCTTCATAGGAAGGGACTTTATACTGCTTTTTAGTTGGGACACCCCTGCACTACAATATGCTTTGGATCCCCTAATGTGACAGGAAGACACAGCAAAGCCAAGTTTTAAAGACAAAAGAATAGTAGGTGCTGATCTCACCTCCAGCAACCAAGATGTTCCGGAGGGCGGGGACCATGACAGGAAAGCCTCTCTCCTACATCCCACTAGCTGAAATTCCTTGACCAGTGGGATACATCACAAGCCCTTTCTGCTGAAGGGAGTTGGGCGGCCCAATCCCACTGGGCCGAACTGGCTCCTCAGATAACCTGGTCCCATGTCATGAAAGGCTTTAAAGATGATATTTTTGGACCCAGAAGCAAGGGGTCTGCAGAATGGTCTGCGCCGCTATATTTCTGGAAACATTTGAGAAGAATCGCACCTGTCTGAAACCAGCTGCCAGTCAATTTTGACTGGATACAACTGGTACCAATTCCTAATAGACCGATTTATCTGAACTGCTGTACTAATTGTAGCTTCCAAATAATAATAATAATAATAATAATAATAATAATAATAATAATAATAATAATAATAATAATAATAATAATAATAATAATAAAAGTTGGAAGGGACCTTGGAGGTCATCTAGTCCAACCCCCTGCTCAGGCAGGAAACCCTATACCATTTCGGACAAATGGCTGTCCAGTCTCTTCTTAAAAACTTCCAGTGTTGGCGCATTCACCACCTCTGGAGGCAGGTTGTTCCACTGGTTAATTGTTCTAACTGTCAGGAAGTTTCTCCTTAGTTCTAGGTTGCTTCTCTCTTTGGTTAGTTTCCACCCGTTGCTTCTTGTCCTGCCTTCAGGTGCTTTGGAGAATAGCTTGACTCCCTCTTCTTTGGGGCAGCCCCTGAGATATTGGAACACGGATATCATGTCCCCCCTCGTCCTTCTCTTCGTTAAACTAGACATACCCAATTCCAGCAACCGTTCCTCATATGCTTTAGCCTCCAGTCCCCTAATCATCTTTGTTGCTCTTCTCTGCACTCTTTCTAGAGTCTCAACATCTTTTTTACATCGTGATGACCAAAACTGGATGCAGTATTCCAAGTGTGGCCTTACTAAGGCATTGTAAAGTGGTATTAATACTTCACGTGATCTTGATTCTATCCCTCTGTTAATGCAGCCTAGCACTGTGTTGGCTTTTTTGGCAATACTCTTCAAGGGTAGAGCGCATTGCAGTAATCCAAACTAGATGACCAGGGCATGAGTGCCTGAGCACACAGTCTATGTCAGGGGTCTTCAAACTTGGCCCTTTTATGACTTGTGGTCTTCAACTCCCAGAATTCCTCAGCCAGTGTGCCTGGCCGAAAAATTCTGGGAGTTGAAGTCCACAAGTCATAAAAGGGCCAAGTTTGAAGACCCCTGGTCTATGTCTTCATACTCCCCCAATATCCTACCCCAATTGTATTTTTAGCAGAATAATAAGAGTTGGAAGGGACCTTGGAGGTCTTCTAGTCCAACCCCCTGCTCAGGCAGGAAACCCTATACCATTTCAGACAAATTGCTGTCCAATCTCTTCTTAAGATTATCTTAATTAAAAAAGAAACATAGTGTAAAGGAAATCAACAGCTTCATGCATAACCTGTATTTCAAGCAATGCTTCCACAGCCATGTTGACTCTGGTCATATTTGTTAACAATATTCTGGTGGGCAGATACAACCAAATGTTTTATTTATCTTTGGGTAGGTTAGGCTCTCCGGTTATCCCTACCTAATAATTTTGTGAGATTGCCCACAACATTCACCTCCGGATGTGTCCATCACGGCAAAAAGTAGGGGACCCCTATGCTAACCAAGAGCTTATTTCAACCACAATTTATTAAATAAGCCACAGAACACAGATGCTGAACAAACAAACAAAAAAACCCTCCATATGGTAATTAGCATAATTGAACCACCCAGTCATTGTCTGACAGCCTCTCCTCCAGAATCTCCCAGCCCTACTTAGAGATGGGGAAAAACTGAGTGTCACCTCCCAAGTTATGGTGCCTCGTTCTCATTTTGCATGAATAAATTTGCAACTTAGGATGCCTGGAAAATGCTTGGATGTAGGGAGACAATAGCAAAAACTCAAGACCCCAACAGAAGTTACTCACATGCAAGTTGAAGATAAAGAGAGCGTGGGACCAACAAATAAAATTCAGAACAAGGTTAAGTAAGGATGGCTCAACAGGGATCCAATTCTTCCTGAACTCCTAGCTAGCAAATCAAACAAATTTTTTTTTAAAAAAATGAGGTGTATTTTGCCCAGAGTATGAAATGAAGGGCCTTTCCCCAACAACAAGAAAAGGGGCGTTGTCTTACCTGAACGCCTTTTCTCAGTACGGAGATGGAGAATTCACATGTGGGTTTTCATTGGATGCCTGCTCTTGAGACCAAGTAGTCAAACTTGACACGCCCCCTCTTGCTGATCCAGTCTTTAACGAGGGCGAAGTGACTGAAGATGGACGAGGTGTTGGCTCTCAGACCCCAACAGTAGTC
>NW_015386521.1:463263-535543 GCF_001527695.2 Protobothrops mucrosquamatus
ACCACCCGACCAAAAAACAATTTTTATTTTTCTCTCTGGGCAACAGTCACGGCCCTTGAGGTAGGAGCCGAAGGCACGGTTGGAACCACTCCTTGTGTTCCGCCCCGGAGGCCTTAGGTGGCCAGGCAAGGAGCACCAGTGAAATCAAGGCAAGCAGCTCAAAAACAACCAATTTAGGGGCTGGCCAGAGTCAAAAAAAAGGCCTAACCAAGTCAGAATTGTTTGAAAGGGTGATTGAGTTGTTAAAGATCTTTGATAATGTAAATCCCCCCCCCAGATGAGGCCTGGGGCAGGGTAACTGATATGATGCTTCGTGAGGCCTAAAGAAGCTGCCACGTGGCTACAAAATGGCGGCCGCCAGAAACTAATTTGATAAATATCAGAACCGGATGGAATTTAGTGGAAATCGAGGATTCTGCAGTCTGTACTACTTGTTCTATGTCTTGTGCAAGGTTTGCTGCGAAAACCGAGGCTTGAGAAGCAACGAGGCCTGCAGCACCTCGCCCCAAAACGGAGTTTCAAAATGGCAGCCGCAACGCGTTTCTCCTCGTGAAGAGGCTCCGCAGCCTCAAAACTAAGTATTTCACGCTGAAACGGAGCGCCAACCAGAGTTTGGAGCTGTTTGTGTCCCCCCCGAGGCTTCCCCTCGATCAGAAGACTGAAAAGCGATCCGGACTTCGTTGCCCTTTTTCGGCAACCAAAATGGCGCCCGCGATCGTTCCAGGTAGTCCTGAGCGATCCAGATGGGTTAGCCTCACAGGGGAGCACTCCGAGAAGCAGGGAGCGAAAGAACGGCCGTTCTCTCCAAATCCCCTGAAAATAGTTACTCTCTACCCTCCCCAGAGCCCTGGGGAAGAAAGAGAAAAAGGGGAGTCCCTTCTGGGAATTCCTCCCCCCCCCACTGCCTTACCGTCCCAGGGGCAGGGATGGGGAAAAAAGCACTGATCCCAGTGAAAATAATTTAATAAGGGGAATTCAAATTAGCTAGGAATAGATTGGGAAAGGGAGAATTCACAATAGGTTCTAACCTGCAATTAACTGAGAGCCAACCTAGACACGTCGTCAAGAGCTGAGACCAAGTTAAAGACTGGATCAGCAAGAGGGGGCGTGTCAAGTTTGACTACTTGGTCTCAAGAGCAGGCATCCAATGAAAACCCACATGTGAATTCTCCATCTCCCGTACTGGAGAAAGATTACAAATAGCTCCTAACTACTGATTCTCCCTCTACTCTAGCAAAGGATCCTCTTAAATCTCTATGTAGCCAACAATGATGTCCTATCAAAGTTTTCACCTTGTACATCTCAGCTGTTCCACCAGCTCCCATTACACTAGAGCAGGGGTGTCAAACTCAATTTCACTGAGGGCCGCATCAGCATTGCGGTTGCCCTGGGGGGGCCGGGTGAGTGTGGCCAGAGTGGGTGCAGCCTACTGGGTGGGCATGGACAGAGTGGGTGTGGCCTACTGGGTGGGCGTGGTCAGTTCTACATCATTCGTGTCAAGGGTGCCTATGGGGGGTCTGGGCAGGAGTGGGACAGATCTGAGGGTCTCTGGCAGAAGGGGGTGGGACCGGGGCAAGTGCCAAGGCATGGTCCATTGGGGCAAGTGCCAAGATGGCCACCAGAAAATTGTACATTGGCTCCCGGCCGGCCTGGGCCAGGGCCAAGGCAGAGGGGGCCGTTCCCTCACTGTTTCCAGGATGGCTTCGTGGGCCACATGAAACCACTTCGCGGGCCGCATCCGGCCCCCGGGCCTTGTGTTTGACATGTCTGCACTAGAGTCAAAAGCAAAGGGAAAGCTTCATCCCAATGTAATGCTGTTTTCACAGTCTTAGTCCACATCCATCTTGGGGCAAAGAGAGTTGAGCCACAATAAAACCAGCAGGCTATTGCCCTCATCTCTTAAAAGAGTTATTTCCTTATTATAGTAATTTGTATACCACCTGCAAATGCCCCACCTTTCCCTGGGATGTTGCAACCATCATAAATATGAGCCAGTTGCCAAGCAGCTAAATTTTGATCCCATGACTATTGGGACGCCGCAACAGTCATAAGTGTGAAAAATGGTCGCAAAATTTTTTCCAGTTCCATTGTTAAGTTCAAATCATCACTAAACAAAGGTTTATAAGTCAAGGACTACCTGTACTGAAGCTCAGCTTGGGGAAGACTGCTCTGCGTGGGCCAGAATACTCGTCAGCACAAGCCAGAAGGCTTCCTGCTGCCACTTCTTCTAATTCATTACCGCTTGCTGAGATCATTCATTGCAAAAGCCTGGACTGTGGTGAATGCAAACCTTTAAGGTTTTTGACTCACGTTGTATGTGACTTCACGCAAGTTAGTAGCCCACTTGCAACACAAACGTATGTGCAAAAAGACACATTTGTGATACTGGGAAACTGTTCAGTTTTTGCTTGGTTATCCTCAAGTAATCTCTAGTCAGCCCAGGAAATCTTGCTCCAGCAGGGGGTTGGTCTAGATCAGTGGTTCTCAACCTGTGGGTCGGGACCCCATTTGGGGTCGATCGACCATTTCACGTGGGTCGCCAAGCAAGGCTGTCTGCCATTTTTTTTGTCTGCCATTTTTCCCCCTTTTCCGGCGGGTGCCTTACCTCCCTTGGGCTGGGCCAGCTGGTGGTCGGCCTGCTCCGTCTCTGCCGCTTGCCAGCTACGCCTCAGCCGGCGCAGGGGGTGGAACCACGCATGCGCGGCGCTCCCGGGCAGGGAAAGTCCTCGACTTACGACCGGTTGGGTAGTCCTCGACTTACGACCGGTTTAGTCCTCGACTTACGACCAGTTGGGGTTGCAGCATTAAAAAGGTTGAGAACCACTGGTCTAGATGACCTCCAAGGTCTATTATTATTATTATTATTATTATTATTATTATTATTATTATTATTATTATTATTATTATTATTAAGTTGGAAGGGACCTTGATGGTCATCTAGTCCAACCCCCCGCTCAGGCAGGAAACCCTATACCAGACATGTCCAAAGTCCGGCCCGCGGGCCATTTGCAGCCCGCGGCCCGGTTTAATCCGGCCTTCGAGCAGCTCTCCCTGCTCTATATAAATGCGGCCCTCCCACGGCCCTCCGGCAAGTCCCATGAGAGAGAGAGACAGAGACAGAGGCACTTGCACTTGCACTTCTGTCTCTCTCTCTCTCTCTCTCTCTCTCTCTCTCTCTCTCTCTCTCTCTCATGGGACTTGCCCCCTCGCAGGGCTCCTCATTGGCCCTGCGCCCTGTTACCCCGCCCCCAGCCGCAAGCCACCATCTGCCCTGTGGTTATAAGTGTCCCGGCAGTTGGGACCCGCCCCTCCCGGAAGTCAATCCTTGGCGGTTCTCCGGCCGGCCGCGGCTTTCCCCGGCCGGCTCCAGCAGTTCCGGCTGATTGCCGGCACGTGGCAATCAGCAGTTCCGGCTGATTGCCGGCACGTTTCTCCCTGGCAGCCTTGGCCCCCCCAGCCCTGTCGGTGAGCGCCCGGCAGGGCGCAGCGTCGCCAGGCCTCCCCCCCTTGCGCGAGGCTTCTGGCGTTCCTCCTCGCGCCTGGCTACAGCGGCTCGGGGTTTCCCGTCCCGGGCACGCCAGGCAGCGCTGCAGGGAACGGAAGGGAGGGGGGGAGGGCCATAACTGGAGCTCCGCAGGCCGGGGCGACGCCGGGAACGAGCTGGGCGGCGGCGGCGGCGTGAACAAGCTGCGCGGTGGCGGCAACGGCAACGNGAGGAAAGGGAAAGGAAAGAGAGAGAGAGAGAGAAAGAGGAAAGAGAGGGAGAGGAAAGAGGCATAAAATAATTCATTTGCATTTAATTGTAATGGTTCAAAGAATGTTCGGAAAAATGTTCGGCCCTCCAGCACGTTCACTTCATCCAATCTGGCCCTCTTTGAAAAAAGTTTGGACACCCCTGCCCTATACCATTTCGGACAAATGGCTGTCCAGTCTCTTCTTGAAAACCTCCAGTGTTGGAGCATTCACAGCTTCTGGAGGCAGGTTGTTCCACTGGTTAATTGTTCTAACTGTCAGGAAGTTTCTCCTTAGTTCTAGGTTGCTTCTCTCTTTGATTAGTTTCCATCCTTTGCTTCTTGTCCTGCCTTCCAGGTGCTTTGGAGAATAGCTTGACTCCCTCTTCTTTTGAGATATTGGAACACTGCTATCATGTCCCCCCTCGTCCTTCTCTTCGTTAAACTAGACATACCCAATTCCAGCAGCCGTTCCTTATATGCTTTAGCCTCCCGTCCCCTAATCATCTTTGTTGCTCTTCTCTGTACTTTTTCTAGAGTCTCAACATCTTCCAATTATGTTATTCTGTCCTCTCAAACCAAACACAAAGGACATCAAATGTATTTCTTGACTTGACAGATAGGTAGTACTCCAAGTAATTCCCATTCTTTGTTTGTTGATTTGCCCATCTTAAAATAGCATTAGTTCATAAGTGGGCAATTTACATAAATTCTGGTTATTTTTGTATGGATTAGGATGGAAAGAGATATACAGCCTTGATAAAATTTTCACCAAGTTACTGGGAGAGAAATCTCAATTCACCGCAGGCAACCAGACTGAGATTTAGACATTTTTTTCCTAAGGCTACTTTTAGCATTTTACTATTTTCTTGCCTTATAAATTAATGCATAGAAACAACCTATCACAGACCACTTATTCCAGTGATGGCAAACCTTTTAGAGACCGAGTGCCCAAACTGCAACCCAAAACCCACTTATGCATCGTCGAGTGCCGGGTGGGTGTGGCCCATTGGGTGGGCATGTCTGCAGTGGTAACGGCAGACTGGGTGGGACTAAAAAATTCAATCAATCAATTCCAACTTTGCAAGATCTTTTTTTTTCCCCCGAGAAGTTGAAATTGACTGATTGAACTTTTTTTTTTTTTTTGCACATGGCGGCGGAGGCGTAAAGCGAAAAGATTTTATAAAACCCAGCTGAAGGCGTAGGACTGGGGCGACGGCACCCGCGCCCACAGAGAGGGCTCTGAGTGGCGCCTTTGGCACCCGTGCCATGGGTTTGCCACCACTGACTTATTCTCTGTGCTCCAAGACTGGAAAGCCATATTTGCCATATTGGCAGCCCCTGAATCTGTTTAGGACCATCCCCTTCCCTTAAAGAAAAGAAGACCAACCTGGGATAAGTCAGGCAGTGTCTTTTCCAACATGGGTGTCTGTGACAGAATTTTATCACATATCGACTGAACCACCTCCTGCTTGAAGACAGGCAGAGAAAAGGGACCTGGTTGGGCAATTACTACTTTCTTTCGCCACTGTAGGGAAAGTTATAGGAAGAAAACATAAAAGTAGAAATGAATTCCATTTTAAGGTACAAGAGAAGAATCAGGCATACACCCAAGTTTCCCAGCATAGACTACATCACTGTGTCAAAAGAAAGGTTAGTTGTCTGGTTAAATAAATCTTCATTTAAAGGAGAATATTGGTAGCTCAGGGTTGAAATGAGGCGTCCTTGGTGCTCTCTGCACTGATGATGTTACCTAGTTAGGTAATGAAACATCTGCAAGAAAACAACCAAGCTCAGAAAGGACCAAGGATCCCTCAAATCTTGATTTATCCCACAGATTTTCATCCATTGTCTGCATTCAAGTTACAAAGAAATTGCTTGTAATTGATACGGGAGAAGCTATCATTTTTTAAAAATAAAATATTGTGTTATGTGCCATCTCACCATTCTTTGTCCACGGGACTCAGAAATTTCAGATTTTCTCCTAATAGGTTCCCCCCACTCCCATCTCCTGATTTTTTTTTTCTTCAGATGAAATAATTGCCAAGAAGTGAATTAGGCCAACTCTGGTGCCACCCTGGGAACGAGTAATTAACAGCTTATACACCCAAACAAACAATGTGACCTTTCAACAATGACCATGGGTGAAGATATTCTTTCCAGTACCGTATTTGTTTTGCTCTTATGTTTTTAAATAATCAATTTTGTACTTGTGGAAATGCATCTATAGGTGGGCTTGTGGGGAACTGCAGCCTCGCATATCTGAAGGCTACACAGGTGTGGAAAATACCCACCAAATGTTGGATACATGGTTCTCCTCAGGAAGTAGCCATACAGTATACTGTTTACTTATAGATTTGTATTCCACTTTTTATGCAACAGCCCAGTAATGTTCCCTCCTGTTTTTCCTAGCCCATGAGATAGGATGAGCTGAAAGAAGAGACACTGGCCTAAACACCCTCAGAGTGCTTGCTTGTTTGCTTCTGTCTGTCTGTCTGTCTGTCTTTCCCTAATAATTCAGGGAGAGATGCCAACCCTCCACCTTTGATCTTATATGAAGTCAGCCTGTTTGATCAGCTGATTCTGTGGCAGAGGGGGACTAAAACTGGGGTCTCTCTGCCCTAATCCAGCATCTTCCCTCTACTTGGTTGATTCTTGGGCTGCGATGGGAGGGATTGGCCGAAAATCAGCCAATGAGCTTCTGGGGCTGAAGGGAGCTAGAGTCTGGATCTCCTTGTTCCAAGTCCAGCACTTGGACTTGGAAATTTGCAGATGACACCAAACTGGCAGGAGTAGCCAACACCCCAGAAGACAAACTCAGGATCCAAAAAGATCTTGACCAACTTGAACAATGGGCCCTATCCAACAAAATGAGTTTCAATGTGCAAAGTCTTACGTTTAGGCAGGAAAAACCAAAGGCACAAATACAGATTGAGCGAGACCTGGCTTAAAAACAGCAACTGTGAGAGGGACCTTGGAGTCCTAGTGGGTGATCACTTGACTATGAGCCAGCAGTGTGCAGCAGCAACCAAAAAAGCTAATACAATCCTGGATTGTATAAACAGAGGCATAGAATCAAGATCACGCTAAGTATTAGTACCGCTTTATAAAACCCTAGTAAGACCACACCTGGAATACTGCAGCCAATTTTGGTCACCATATCACAAAAAAGACATTGAGAGTTTGGAAAAAATTCAGAGAAGAGCAACTAAGATGATCAAAGGCCGGGAGACCAAAACATACGAAGAACGGCTGCGGGAGTTGGGTTTGGCTAGTCTAAAGAAAAGAAGAAATAGGGGTGACATGATAGCAGTGTTCCAGTATCTGAGGGGCTGCCACAAGGAAGAGGGGGTCAGGTTGTTCACCAGAGCACCAGAGGGAAGGACAAGAAACAATAGTTGGAAACTGATCAGAGAGAGAAGTAACCTGGAATTAAGGAGAAACTTCCTGACAGTGAGTACAATCAACCAGTGGAACAGCTTACCCCCAGAAATCGTGGGCGCTCCATCACTGGAGATTTTTAAGAAGAGACTAGAATTCACCTGTCTGAGACGGTGTAGGTTCCCTTGCTTGAGCAGGGGGCTGGACTAGAAGACCTCCAAGGTCCCTTCCAGCTTCTATTTATTCTAACCTCTCCAAGTCCAGCCCTACATTATGAAGAGATTTGCACCTAACAGCAATGAGAGGAGTTAGGGGCTGGGGGGGGGGAGGGCGCAGGGGAGCTGAACAAAGATGAGAGTTGCTTACAATGGGCTACCAGAAACCCTTTTCACTGGAGAATGCACCTGGGGTTTCTTCTTTTGAACCGTGTGCAGTGTTCCCACTGGGCTGTGGTCCTTATATATTGTACACATGGGAGCAGAGATAAGGTTTCCTGAAGAGAAAGGATCGGATAAACAATAATAGCCTTTGACTTTCAGCCACTCGTTTAGTGATCGTTTGAAGTTACAGTGGCACTGAAAAAAAATGACTTATATCCAGTCCTTGCACTTATGCTTGTGGCAGCATCCCCACAGTCACGTGAACCAAATTCGGGTGCTTGTCAACTGGCATGTGTTTATGACATATGCATATGCAACGTCCCAGGATCCTGTGATCAACCCTTGTGACCTTCCCAGCTGGCTTCTGACAAACAATGGGGACATGGCGTCGTTTGCTTAACAACTGCATGATTCACTTAGCAACTGCAGTGACTCACTTAACAACAGGGCAACAAAGTCATGTCAGACACGACTCACTTAAGAACCACCTTGCTGGTCCCAATGGTGGTCGTAAGTCAAAGACTTACCTACCTACCTGCCTACTTACCTACACGCATAGACTCTCTCTCTCTCTCTCTCTCTCTCTCTCTCTCTCTCTCTCTCTCTGTGTGTAATTAGCTTTTTTAAACTTGAAAACTTAAAAAACAAAATATATACTCTTCTGAATTGCCACAAAAAGTTGGTACAGAATCACAGATTCATAGGGTTGGGAAGGATCTTCTGAATTGCCCTAAAAAGTTGGTAGGGTTGGAAGGGATCTTGGAGGTCTTCTAGTCCAGCCCCCTGCCCAAGGCAGGACTTCTCGCACCATCTCAGACAAATGGACATCCACAAATGGCATCTTGAATCCTCATGGATATTCAAAAAAATTTCTCAAATGAGCTAAAGGCTGGAAAGTCGAAAGGGACTAATATTCTTATTAGTCAGGATGGAATACAAACAAGCAAATAAGTACTAAGGGAATACAATTTAAAACTTGCTTTGCTATAAGGGCAATCTCTAAAATAAAACTTTCAATTGCCAATAATTCTGATTAGAAAACCCTCAGCTTACTAAAATCCTAAGCATTCTTTCACACCTCAAACTGCTGATAAACTGCAGAAGTACTGTACTACTTAAAAGCTTATTTATTTTCTCCCTTCAACTCATTTATATCCTTGCTTTCCTAAACATTGTGATTCTGGCATTGGCCTATTTAAAAGTTACTGCTCTCTTCCAAAACCTTTGTTAAAAATCTTTTCCATTGATTTATGGATGCCTGTTACTACCAGTCTGATTTTTAAAATATTTTGAAATTAAACTTTAAAATAAAATTTAATTTCATTTACCCAAACAAAATTTAACAATAATAATAGTAATAGATGAAAAAGGGGTGGAGATAAGGATGTGCAGCTTTTGGAAGAAAATAAATCCGAAGTTTTTTCTTGGAAATGAAAAAAAAAAAACACCTCTCAGTTGCCCAACAATTCCCAGGCTTGGCTGACTGAAAGGCCTTGGCTGCAGCGTGTAAAGGGTTAAGTCCTGCCATCTTCATGCCATTCACTGATATGTCCATTAAGGGTGTTACATAACAAAATGGCAGACCTTAACCCTTTGCTTGCCACACTTCCTTTCACTGTCAGTCACACACTTCAGCAGGCTGAATCAAAAGCACCTAAAGAAAAATTCCCAAGGCTGAATGGGTTTATGAGATATTGTAATTTGCTTGCAAGAAAAGAGGGGGGAAATAGTCAGAGCAACAGTTAAAAGATTTTTAGAAATTTTTTTAAAAATAAGGCTTTAAAGCTTAAACTTAATGAACAACAAATTTTTAAAAAAATACAGCATGTAGGGAAAAAATCCTGACTTTTAAATTTTATATTTGTAACTTTAAAAAAAAAGAGAGAGAGAAGTTTTAATGCTAACAAAACTAGCTTTTTTTTTTTAGCAGGGGAAGCACACTGTGATTCTATGAACATGGAAATGCATTACCTTTGTGTCAGGTATGTTGAACAGAGATTTAAAATTACCCCAGACCTGCAGATTTTCAGAGTTTCTCCCACCCCACCTAGCAGCTATAACCACTGAAAACTAAGCCTGTTTCAATCTGCCCCCTCCCACTTCAAATTCCTAGGTCAGGGGTAGGCAACCTTGGCTCTTTTATGACTCGTGGACTTCAACTCCCAGAGTTCCTCAGCCAGCATGTTGAATGTCTCTAGAGCAGCATTTCTCAACCGTAGCAGCTTGAAGTTGTGTGGACTTCAACTCCCAGAATTCCCCAGCCAGCTGCTCTAGGTATTCTCTACAGTTAAACTACAACTCCCATCATTCTTCTAACAGCAGAACCTTGCTAGGTAAAGGCAGAATGAAAATCATCACCAGCCTCATCTGGGGATGATAGAAGATGGAGAGGCTAAAAAATGGGTCAGCTGACCTCCCACCACATAAGCCAGTGCAGGGATCCATAAAAGCAGGGGTCCCAACTCTCGTTCTGTGGACCGGCATTGGCCCACAGCATGCCAGCAACTGGGCCATGCAAACAAGCAAAGCCCCATCCACGGGATGCAAGCAGCACACAAAATCACACCCCTTCCGATCCGGGAAAAAGCCTTTCTCCATAGAATGGGTCCCTGGTGCCCAAAGGTTTGGGGAGGGGGGACTGCACTACAGCATCTCTGACATGTGAGCATCCAGCTTCATCCAGCTCTAGCAAAGGAGAGCTCATGATGTCATGTGGCAGGCTGTTCCACCGGCTGACAGCTTGTACAGTCAGAAAGTTCCTCTAGACGTCTAGCCAAAAATTCCTTCTTCTTAATTTTAATCCAAGGGTTTCAGGCCTGCTCCCTGGAGCAACAGAGAATGGATCCCCCTCCCTCTTCTGGGTGAGAACCTTTCAGATAACTGAAGACTAATATTGTATTTCCCATTGGTCTTTTCTCAGACCCTTTAACCATTCCTCCATGGGCTACATCTCCACCTTTCCACCATCTTGGTAATCCTCCTCCATTTTTCCCCACTGTCCTTTTTGAATGGGGGCGCCCAGAACTGAATACACATCTCCAAGCCAGGTCTGACCATGGCAGAGTAGAAGGGAACAATTATTTCTATGAGTTGGACTCTGTGATTTTGTTGATGCGCCCGAACAAAATATTTGCCTTTTTTTTTTGCAGTTGCATCATGCTGCTGGCTCACGTATAATTTGTGATGAACGAGGACATCCAGAGAACCCTCTGAAATGTACTACAGGTAGTCCTAGACCAGGGGTAGGCAACTTTGGCTCTTTTATGACTCGTGGACTTCAACTCCCAGAATTCCTGAGCCAGCCATGCTGAGGGGAAAGGGAGAGGTTTCCAAGCTGAGCCATGCTGGCTCAGGAATTCTGGAAGTTGAAGTCCACGAGTCATAAAAGAGCCAAGGTTGCCTACCCCTATCCTAGATTTACAGCAGTTCATTTAGGGACCATTCGAAGTGACAACAGCACTGAAAAAAAGTTACTCATGGCCATTTTTCACACTTATGACGGTTGCAGTGTTCCGGGGTCACGTGATCTCCTTTTGTCACCTTCGGACAAGGGAAGTCAAATGGGGACGCCAGATTCACTTAACCATGTTACTAATTTAACAACTGCAGCGATTCACTTAACACATGTGGTAAGAAAAGTCATAAAAACGGGGCAAAACTCACTTAACAAATTTCTCACTTAGCAACATAAATTCTGGGCTCAACTGTGGTCATAAGTTGAGGATTACCTGTATTGCCAAACTAAGCCAGGTCTCCCCCATCCTATATTTTTGTAGTTCACATTTTTCTCCATTTTCTACTTCTTCCTGTTTAAGTTTCTTCTCAGCCACAGCTGGGCACCTTCCTAGCCCCATCTCTCCCCACATATGATTGTGAGTCAGTCCTACTGAGAGATGCAGTAATTATGGATGCAACAGGATTGCAAATGTGCCCTCGGCATCATTGTCAAAATGGAAAAATGGGGCAAAGTGTGTTGAAATTGTCTGAATGTATAATGCGCAGGCTTCTTCTATGCCTATGTCCGACGCCATTGTAAAGTAACTTTGCTAGTATCAGCCTTTGTTTTTCTAATACAGGGGTCTTCAAACTTGGCTCTTTGATGACTTATGGATTTCAACTCCTGAGCCAGGCACTGGGAGTCGAAGTCCACAAGTCATCAAAGGGCCAAATTTGAAGACCCCTGTTCTAATACAATGGCTACTTCATGTAATCTGGGTTTAAAGTAAAGCAGGTTCAGAAATCTCATATTCTGTACTCATGTACCCCATCATAAATAAATAAAATCAACAGAACAGACAGTCCTCGTTTAATGACCAGTCACCTAATCACTGTTTGTAGCTATGATGGACTTGGAAAAATGCTATTTACGAGCCATCCTCAAAATTATGACTGCTGTACATAGATCCCATGCTGTCATATGATTCACATTTTGGGCACTTGGCAACTAGCTCGCACTTGCGACTGGTTGCAGTCACGAGACCACAATTTGTCACACGTTTTTACTGGTTTTCGGCAGAAACTGGCAAAAGCCGCCCACTGGATATGCTGTATTTGCTTAGCGCTCATGTAAATTGCTTAATGACCATCATAAAAACCAATTGTAAAATCAAGTCAGTTCGAGGGGTAACCCACTTAGCAACCGAGGGGTAACCCACTTAGCAACCGTAAGGACTCACATCCAAAATTCTGGGCTTAACTGTGGCTCTAAGTCAAGGACTACCTGAACAGCTTTTTCCAACGCTCTGATTCACACGCTATACTTTTGAGACAATAGCAGGGATCCCACAATTTGAACTATAGTTACTGGTTTAGCTTAGCTCAGGGGGATTTTTTAGCCCAGCAGACTGATTCCTAAAGTGGGGGTTTCTAAGAAGACCATAAGCAGTCTATGAAATTAACAGTTTTCTCTGTTTCTGCTGTTCTCCAGCAGCTAATTACAGCGGTGGTGTACACTGCCTAATAGCATGGAGGCTCTGTTTAGTCACCAAGGGGTAATGTTCACAGCTTCTGGAGGCAGGCTGTTCCACTGGTTAATTGTTCTCACTGTCAGGAAGTTTCTCCTTAGTTCTGGGTTGCTTCTCTCTTTGATTAGTTTCCATCGGTTGCTTCTTGTCTTGCCTCCATACTGTCTAAAATGCTTTAGAGCTGGAAAGGTGGTCTACTCCCAATGAAAGCCATCTAAACAAGGCTACCACTATACAGGGAGTCCCAACCATCCATTTAGTGACCGAACTTACAACGGCACTGAAAATAGTGACTTATGACTGTTTTTCACACTTACGACCATTGTAGCATCCGTATGGTGACGTGATCAAAATTCAGCCGCTTGGCAACTGGCTCATTTTTATGACGGTCACAGGGTCCTGGGGTCATGTGATCACCTTTTGCGACCTTCTGAGAAGCAAAGTCAATGGGGAAGCCAGATTCACTTAACAACCATGTTGCTAATTTAACAGCTGCAGTGATTGACTTAACAACCGTGACATGAAAGATTGTAAAGTGGGACAACATTCACTTAACAACTGTTTCACTTAGCAACATAAATTTTGGGCTCCATTGTGGTCATCAGCCGAGGACTACCTCCTCCAAGTCGTGGCTATTCCTGGCTTTCCACCTGCCCCCCCCCCCCAGCAATGATAATGTTATGCTTTCCAGAGAGGAAGAAGAAGACCATAACTAAAATTTCAATTTCTTCCAGCTAGGCAAATGATGCACAGCATCCTTCTTTTTAGTTCTGCTCCAATCTAATTAAACTCCCTAACTTTACTCCAGCTATTATGATCCACCGTCAGAGACGATCAAGACTGGTGACGGACATCCTGCTCTGCAGATCATCTCCCTATGAGCCAAGATTAGCAGGGAATTCCACAGACTAAAGAAGACACACCCAAGCAATCAGAACACTGCCCTACTCCCGAAGGGACAGGCCATTGCCACATCCACCAGTTGATTTAGGCTAGATTGCACTGGTCTCCTAGCCACACCAACAAAAAAACAGCAATTTTGAACACAAGTGCTTTAATCCAGTAATCTTAGCCAAGCACCCCCACCCCAGTCAATGCTTGTCAACCTAGTCAACACTGAAGTCAAGAAGCTCCTAAATCAGGGGTGTCAAACTGCCGGCCCGCAGGCCAGATGCGTCATGCCGAAATCGCGCCCACCCCATTGCCGGCAATGGAAAAAAAGTTGTGATACGTCACGACACGTCACGTGACGTTGCGAGTTTGACACCCCCCGTCTTAGATTGTCATTGAGATGTTGTCATAAACTACTATGAGTTTCATCTTGGCCTTCTGACACTGAGCTGAAATTAGAATGATGTTACTTTATTTTTTGCAAGAACAATCCTTCTGGGTAGGATTAGAGAGCAGAAATCTTCAAATTGGGATTGGCCTTTCTTTCTGCGGGAGCACATCCTGTTCTCTTCTCCTGCAGTTTCACATGGAAAGAGGTTTATTCCTGCTGCACGGAATCTTGAGAATGGTTTGTGAAATCAGTTTCCAAACATCTTTGAACTTAACAGAAAGCCTTAGCACCGTGGTGGCGAACCTCTGGCACACGTGCCACAGGTGGCACGCAGAGCCCTCTCTGTGGGCACGCGCACCGTCGCCCCAGTCCTAGGCCTTCAGCTGGGTTTTATAAAACCTTTTCGCTTTAGGCCTCCGACACCGTGTGCAAAAAAAAAAAAAAATAGGTTCAATCAATCAATCAATTTCAATTTCTCAGGGAAAAAAAAAAATCTCGCAAAGTTGGAATTGATTGATTGAACTTTTTAGCCCCAGTCTGCCATTACCACCGCAGCCACGCCCACCCAATGGACGATGCCCACCCAATTGGCCACACCCACCCAATGGGCCACACCCACCCGGCACCTGACCATACATAAGTGGGTTTTGGGTTGCAGTTTGGGCACTCGGTCTCTAAAAGGTTCGCCATCACTGCCGTGGCAAATTCCCCTGCCCCTGGAGAAACTGGAGAACCTGAGCTCAAGGTTTGAAAAGATTTATAAACTGGTAAAGATATCAATGCGCCGGGCTTCAAGCAGCAAAGAAAACTTACTGCTGGTAGCTAATCATACCATTAGGAAATTAGTTTATATTCTTATACATTTCCACGATTAAGTCCCACCTGGAAGCATTTCCATGGTCAGACCTCAGCCATGATGAAAGAAGAGCAAGGAAAATTATATATTTATTTATTTATTTTATTTATTTTTCATAATTTATATGCCGCCCTTCTCCCCACGGGACTCAGGGCGGCTCACAGCATATTAAAATAACACAATACAAACAACACACACAACATTTCCCCTATAAAAGCCAATTAAAACCAAATATTTGTAGCTGTATATGGCATTAGAGTTGCCATGTCATTTCTACCAATAAGTAACTAAGAACTAAGTAATTAAAAACTAAGTAAGTAACTAAGAACTAAATAATCAGTGGAACAACTTGCCTCCAGAAGTTGTGAATGCTCCAACACTGCATGTTTTTAAGAAGAGATTGAACAACCATTTGTCTGAAATGGTATAGGGCAGTGGTGGCGAACCTATGGCACACGTGCCAGAGGCGGCACGCAGAGCCCTCTCTGCGGGCACACGTGCCGTTGCCCCAGCAGAGTTCGCCAGAGTAGAGAGCACATGGCGTTTGGAAGTGACAGGAAGTGAGCAAGTAAGTGGCGTTGGCCCCCTGGGGATGCCTCGAAGATGGCGAGGGACTGGCCCCGGCCATGCTCACCCAGTCTGCTGTGACCACAGCAGCCATGCCCACCCAGTGGGCCACGCCCCCCGCTCCCCCTGAGGGCACCACAATGTTGATGCAGCCCTGGCACTTTGCGATAAATAAATGGGTTTTGGGTTGCAGTTTGGGCACTCGGTCTCTAAAAGGTTCGCCATCACTGATGTAGGGTCTCCTGCCTGAAGAAGGGTCAGGACTAGAAGACCTCCAAGGTCCCTTCCCACTCATTCCATTCCATTCCATTCCTCCAGGATGCAATGCTAAACAAAATTAAATAGTACCCAGAACTATGAAGATTTGGAGATACTCTGAAGCACATGCATGGGTCACCGGGTTGGGAAAGACCAAGATAGGTACTACATTGCCGTTAACGCCACAGCCCCATCCAGTACCCTTAAACCATGTTTGCATAAAAACCACTTTAGAATTAAGGCAGCATCCAACCAAACCCAGTATATCAATGTATGGGATGATAAATCATATAATTAATTGTATAACTCCAGCGTCAGTTATTTTATTTATTAAATGTTTATTAATTACATTTATATGCTGCCCAGCCTCACTGTTAGGAGACTGTGGGCAGCTTACATCATAAAAGCTGAACTACAAATGTTAAATATTAAAAGTTAACAGAAATTAGTTATTTTAAGAACTAGTATACAGATGGGGTAGAGGTGGGGTCAGTTATGGTTTAGCAATGAGAAAATCTGGGCCTCCCTGGTAGAGTTCTTATTTCTAGCATAGGTCAAATCACTCTCAACAACTTTTAAGTTTTAAGCACAGTTTCACTTAGCAACGCATTTCATCGTGCAGGAAAAGGGGACTCTACAGAAGCAAGGGGCATGGGACCTGGGAAATCAATTGCAGTACTTGGGATTCTTTGACATGCCGGAAGTATCTTCCTATGAATTTTGAATGCTGCAAGGTGAGCTGCTAACTTAGCATAAGGACAGCCTACCTGAGTAACACCCAGGACCATTTTAAGGCCAGCATTTTGCTGCCTGCTACATACAGAAGGCCAAATATTTCACCTGTTGGAACATACGTAGCTGTTGCTTTAATTATAAATATATAATTATACACACACACACACACAAATATATAAAATATATAGACGATGTATCTACCTGCTCCGGATGTTCATGAGTTCTGAAGGAAGAACCGTAAAATTCTTTTGTCAGGGTGATCGAAAGTCAAGGAACCTACCAAAAAGACAAAGAGGGTGTTGAAGTTACATGAATTTTAGATATCCTGGTCCCCTCACATTAGTAAATAGAGTGATGGTACAAAAGCAGAAATAAAGTACAAGCTACCTGATTTGAAACTGGCTTATTACAGACTGGAATGTCATTTTTATCGCATAGTTTCAATCTCTTGAGATCAACAATAGACTTTCTAATGCCCCCCCACCATGGATTGCCTGCTTAAAATCCAATGAATCTATTGAATTCACATCCGAGATCCCAAAGTACCGAATTCACATCCGAGATCCCAATTTTAACTCTTTTAAAGAACTAGAGTCCACTTCCCCCAAACAGAAGCCCTACACAACCTCATCTCAAATTGCACAAAGTTTTCTATTGAGGTTTATGATGCTTAGTCAAGTCATGGCATCATCTAGCCCAGTAGGCAACCTTGGCTCTTTTAGGACTCGTGGACTTCAACTCCCAGAATTCCTGAGCAAGCATGGCTCAGCTTGGAAACCTCTCCCTTTCCCCTCAGCATGGCTGGCTCAGGAATTCTGGGAGTTGAAGTCCACGAATCATAAAAGAGCCAAGGTTGCCTACCCCTGATCTAGCCTATAACAAGTAGACATCAACTTGCAACTAGTATTAAGATCAGAATTTTACACTGCTAAGCAAGGCAGTTGTTAAGTAAGTCAAGCCTGATTTTATGACCTTTTTTGGCCATGGCTGCTAAACGAATCATTGTTAAAGTGAATCATGCGGTTGTTAAGCAAATCTGGCTTTCTCTACTGACTTTGACGGGGGAGGGGGAAGCTGGCTGGGTAGGTCACAAATGGTGATCACATGTTACTGGGATGTGGCAACCATTGTAACTACATGTTGATTGCCAAGCGATCAAATTTTAATCACATGATCGTGGGAATGCTGCAACGGTCGTTAAGTGCGAGGATCGGTTGCAATCCACTTTATTCAGGACTGTTGTAATTTCAAACAGTCATTAAGTCAAGGACTTACTGTACTGCATTTCATCTGCCAGCAGTCCTTTGTGGCTGTCTGACATACCGTAATTGGAGGAACTGGAGTTGAACCTAGTATGTTCTAAATCAGGGGTAGTCAACCTTGGCTCTTTTATGACTCGTGGACTTCAACTCCCAGAATTCCTGAGCCAGCCATGCTGAGGGGAAAGGGAGAGGTTTCCAAGCTGAGCCATGCTGGCTCAGGAATTCTGGGAGTTGAAGTCCACGAGTCATAAAAGAGCCAAGGTCGACTACCCCTGTTCTAAATGTATCATTTTGTCCCAGGACTATGATTATAGGAGAATCGGCTGTGAATTTTTGTTCAAATGAATCTTGCTCAGAGTCATCTTCTTTGTTTGTCAGCGGCTCACTAGATTCTGGGAATGCAGAATCAAGTAAGGCCCGGCCATGGAGTCATATAGGTAGTCCTTGACTTACAACAGTTCATTTAGTGACCGTTCGAAGTTACAACAGCACCGAAAAAAGTGACTTATGACTGCTTTTCACACTTATGATGGTTGCAGCACGTGATCAAAATTCAGACACTTGGCAACTGACTTGTATTTATTATGGCTGCAGTGTGCCCCGGGGATCATGTGATCATCTTTTATAAACTTCTGGCAAGCAAAGGCAGGACAAGAAGCTAAGGAGAAACTTCCTGACAGTTAGAACAATTAACCAGTGGAACAACCTGCCTCCAGAACCTGCCTCCAGAACAACACTGGAAGTTTTTAAGAAGAGACTGGACAGCCATTTGTCCGAAATGGTATAGGGTTTCCTGCCTGAGCAGGGGGTTGGACTGGATGACCTCCAAAGTCCCTTCCAACTTTATTATTATTATTATTATTATTATTATTAATCATCATCATCGCACAGTCAGCCAGATGTTCAGACTGGATTTGGCATTTTGTCTACCTATCGAGTCCTTACCCAGGACCTGGGATAGGCAGATGTGGATGTTTGATGGTATTACAGATATCGTCACAAGATGGAAGCAGTTCCTAGTAAGGCTGCCTTTTGCAATTGACTAATGGCGAATTTGTCAATGCCAATGGTGTTCAAGTGGTGCTCCAGTTGTTTTGGGATTGCACTCAAGGCGTTTATTATTATTATTGTTGTTGTCGTCGTCGTCGTCATGGGAAAGCCAGATTCACTTAACAACTTTGTTACTAGGTTAACTGCAGTAATTCACTTAACAACTCTGGCAAAAAAAAAAGCATAAAATGGGGCAAAACTCACTTAACAAAACAAATTTTGGGCTCAATTGTGGTTGTAAGTCGAGGATTACCTGTAGTCCCTTTTCTTTCACTTTGACACATCTTAAGGAAAGATAAGGAGGCTTTTTTGTAGTTCTATTGGGAATGGAGGTTTTTTTGAACACAGGCTTAGAGTGCCATGCCCAAAGGAAATTGAAAACATGCAGCTCCTGAAAAGCAGGTAAGAGGCTGAGCTAAGAAGCCCAGGGTTTGAGACTACAACCTGACCTCACCCTAAGTAGCCCAAAGCTAGCAGTTCTTTCAGGCATAGACACTCTTGAGTTGGCAACCTGGGAATTATGCATGGCACACCTGGTGAAGTTACTCAGAGGATATCAAAACATTCCTACACGTTTAAAATGCGCTTGTCCCAGCACTGGCCTTACTACGAGTTTCACAGAAAAAATCCATTTCTCTGGAGTACAAAAGATCATCACCCAATCTAATTTGCATTATATAATCCCTTCCAATATGTATCACAGAGAATTCTTTAGGTTAATCCACACAGGGTAGACTGTCTCCCTGCTACATTATGGTTCAAATGGCAGAACAGAGCCTCTGCAGGCTGAAAACCCTGGTATCCTGGTATATCAATCCCTGGTATCTTGGGAAAAAAAGATGGAAAAGGCCCCCAAACTCTAAACTTTGGTATAATCCATAAATGCAAATATCAACTGCCTGAATTCTCAAACACTACTATTCTGTTTGGAAAGGGAAGGCACCATTTTAGGGCTAACTTTGGTGTGCTCCGTTCCAGCTTAGGATTCTGGGAATTGTGGTCCCAAGACCTCTGGAGGGCATTCAGTTGAGGAATGCTAGAGTTGACCTTATGACTAATCAATCAGTTGTTTAAATTACAATGTTCATGAGAAAGTCTACACCCTTTTTCCTTGCCTTTTTTTTTTTTAATGAAACATGCGCATTCCTCTTCTAGTTTCCTTTGTCTATTTAATTCAGCGGGACCCAAAATGCTGGGGGGGGGGGAACCCTCCTGGGTTTTAACTTTAAACTTTTCCTGCAATTTGTTTGCCTTGGATGAGGAAAAAAATGAGCCATCAAACCAATTCAAAGAATGAGTCAAACTTTCTATCAAACCCCCCTTCCCTTCCATATAGGGGCTTCAGGACAGCTGCCTGAATTACCCTCCCCAACACCTACGCAAAATAAAAGACCCTGGAAAATGTATATCCGGTGTCAGATAAACTTTTTATCTAAAAATGATGGGAGACTTCCTAATTAAATAATGCTCCTCACCCATTTTTAAAGACGCATCACAGAAGTTAGCATGGGGAGCTGAATTCCACAGCCTGTGAAATTTCCTTCTCCTTTTTTAACAGGAACCCAAATACCTGCTTTTCAAGGCTCCACTGGCGAGCCTGAAAAACCCTCGGTAGAAACAAAATGCGTGCCGAGATCTCGGAAGCCTGGGGTGGGGCAGGGTTTTCACTGGCTTTTAGCAAACCTTTTCTGCTGCCCCACCGGCCTCCTGCAGCACCCAGACGAATTTCAGCAGGAGCCAAATACATTTAAATGGAGGAAATAGCCCCGTAGAAATTGACAAAAAAAATCTCTTTTTTTAGCGATTATTTACTCAATTGATATATCCAGCGTCTTGTTTCTCCCCTATTCAATCCAAAATCAGTGTCTCTTAAGAAAACGCCTTGACAGTATTACTTACACACACACAGAGAGAGAGAGAGAGCTAGAAAGAAAGCGGAAAAGATTTTGAAACAAAAGTTGAACCACCAAGCTCTTTCCTCCCACCCAAGAGCAAAGCCAGCCAAACGCAAGACACCGTAGTAGAGAAAACAATGCCCCGAACAGAAGACGAAGCGAAGAGTGTGAGTTGGGAATCTTAATTCCGTTTCTTCGGCAAAGATCCTGGGGAATTCAGAGTGACAAAGAGTGTGTCTCCCCCCACAAGGCTCTCAACACTTCACTTCCCCAGTTCCCTGCCTTCTCCTGACCCACACGCTGCTTACGAAGAGGAAATTACCAGCTGAGTGGAGGCTCAGGGCCCTGCCCCACTTCGTAGCTTCCCCTCCTCCTCCTCCTCTTCCCGGCAGGGAAGCCTGGCGAACTCCGAGTCAACTTCTCACGCAAAGAGCTGCCGCCGCCGCGTACATCCTCCTCCAAAAGCTTAGTGGTCAAGGAAAGAAGGGGCTCAGCGCTCGGTGGGAGAGACCCCCCCCCACTTTGGGGTGAAGTGATGGTGGAAGGAAGAAAGATACCCCAGCGTGGAATGAGGTTATCTATGCGTTCAAGTGTCACATCAGAGACTGGAAGCTGTTTCCAGTGGGCGTTCCGAAAAAAGTCAGGGAGAGACTACGGGAAGAAGCTTCCTCCTCTAAGAGAGCCAATAAACAAGGCCGGCTCTTGCCCCTCTAAGCTGGCTTACGCTTCCGGAGCAGTTGCAGGAATGACCTTAGGACTCCAGAGAGAGAGAGAGAGAGAGAAAGAGAGAGAAGTAATTGTGCTAAAGAGGCTGGATTTACAAAGAAGACCAGGCCCTGAAGACTTACACAGCAAGGCAGAAAGGAAAGGTGAACTGGGTATATGTAGCAGGCAGCAACGAAACCACAAAGGGTCACTTTTTAAACTGATAACTGACCGGGCTACAGAACTCTACTTGAAATGATCATCTGGAACAAAGATTACAACTTTCTAGTGGAAGGATGAAAAAATAGTTACAAGGGAGGATGCCTTAGAGACAAAGTTACAGCACACTGGAAAACAAGATAGGGCCATCTAACATTTTTGGACTGCGGGTGCATTTTTTTCTTCTTTTGTTAGTTTTAAAGCTTGGGGATGCTTTTTTTTTTTTTTTTTAAACAGCTATCCAGGACCTCTGCCTTGAAATGTAGGGGTTCTGCAGATAGGCAGGGTTGGGTTTTTCAGGCATTTTGTGCACGCATTTTGGAGGCTTTTTAGGGATGTTAAGTAAATTTGTGGTATTTGAAAAAAGGGAAGTAAACATACATGGGGTAAGTTGCTGGATTTGGGGAGCATCTTTCGCAGAAATGGCGAAACAGGAGATCTGGAAGAATGCTGAATTAAAGGTAACTGGGGGCTCATCCTCTGGAACTCATCCAATGTTCTTAAGAACAAAGCCACCAAGATATGTCCTCAGTAACAGACAATGTCAGTGAACAAGTTTGGGATCATCATTTTCGATGTTTCTGGATCTTAAACTTTGTTTAAAGTGTGTGGACTCCAACTCCCAGAATCCCCCAGCCAGTATGCTGGGAAATTTTGAGAGTTGAAGTCCACACATCGTAAAGACGGGAAACGCAGTAAATGAAGGGATCTTCCAGTGCCCTCAGAAGTCCCCTTGCCTAACACAACTTGCCCTGTTTCATCCAGTATAGTATACCATTTCCAACAATAGCTAGACTAAAGGCCACACTAAATCATGACAAATCATAAGGCTTCTTCCTCCCCACCCTGCCTGCCATTTGTTCTGGGGCAGCTGATATTCCTAAAGGAACTGCTTCTGAACATGGAGGTATCACGAGGATGCCTTTTTACGCAAGAACTGATAAAAGACCACTCCTGCTCTATCAGACTTAAACCCACATCCTACATCGCCCAGAGTAAACAACCAGATGACTCAGAAAGCCTCACAAACAGGTTGTGAAATACTACTACTACTAAAGTTGGAAGGGGCCTTGGAGGTCATCTAGTCCAACCCCCTGCTCAGGCAGGAAACCCTATTTCATTTCAGACAAGTGGCTGTCCAGTCTCTTCTTAAAAACTTCCAGTGTGGAGCATTCACTGCTTCTGGAGGCAGGTTGTTCCACTGGTTAATTGTTCTGTCAGGAAGTTTCTCCTTAGTTCTAGGTTGCTTCTCTCCTTGATTAGTTTCCATCCATTGTTTCTTGTCCTGCCTTCAGGCGCTTTGGAGAATAGCTTGACTCCCTCTTCTTTGGGGCAGCCCCTGAGATAGTGGAAGACTGCTGTCATGTCCCCCCTCGTCCTTCTCTTCGTTAAACTAGACCAGTGGTGGCGAACCTATGGCACGCGTGCCAGAGGCGGCACTCAGAGCCCTCTCTGTGGGCACACAGGCCATGCCCCGCAGATGGCAACTGTCCCTCTTCAACCAGCCGCCCGCTAACTCGCCAAGGTCCCACATGGCCAGATGCATCTCAGCACCCATGCGCTCCCTGGCCTCTGTGTGCAGAGGTCGATAGTGTCAGGCAGCAGCCACCCCTGCCCCTGCCACACTTTGCCCTGTGACAATGGCACCCCCGCCCTGCCTCACCTTGCCTCGCCTCACCCCACAGGACAAGCCTCCTGCCCACTGCCCCACCTGACAGAGACCCCCTGGATCTTCCCCAACCCTGCCCGGCCCCTACAGGCATCCCTCCCCACGAGCAACATCAAGGTGATCACGCCCACCTTGGCCACTCCCACCAAATCTGCCATGTCCACCACAGCCACGCCCACCCAGTGGGCCATGGCCACCTGGCACCCGGCGATAAATAAGTAGGTTTTGCATTGCAGTTTGGGCACTCAGTCTCTAAAAGGTTCGCCATCACTGAACTAGACATACCCAATTCCAGCAACCATTCCTTGTATGTTTAGCCTCCAGTCCCCTGATCATCTTTGTTGCTCTTCTCTGTACTCTTTCTAGAGTCTCAGCATCTTTTTTACATCGTGGTGACCAAAACTGGATGCAGTATTCCAAGTGTGGCCTTACTGAGGCATTGTAAAGTGGTATTAACACTTCATGTGATCTTGATTCTATCCCTCTGTTAATGCAGCCTAGCACTGTGTTGGCTTTTTTGGCAGCTGCAGCACACTGCTGGCTCATATTTAAGTGATTGTCCACTAGGACTCCGAGGTCCCTCTCACAGTTACTACTATTGAGAAAGGTACCATCTACACTACACCTGTGCATTCGGTTTTTCTTGCCTAAATGTAGAACCTTACTTTTTTCACCATTGAATTTCATTTTGTTAGAGAGCGCCCAATGTTCAAGTCTGTCCAGATCCTCCTGTATCTTAAGCCTGTCTTCTGGAGATTGTGACAGAGACACCCCTCTCCCTCTGTGATTTGATAGACTACCGTAAAACAACAACTATTTCCGAACTATGCTAACACATCAAACCCAGTAAAATTAAGTTAAATATATAATGGTATACTGTAATACAGGCAGTACTTGACTTACAACAGTTCATTTGGTGACTGTTCAAAGTACCGAAAAAAGTGACTTATGGCCGTTTTTCACACTTACAACCATTGCAGCATCCCCAGGGTCACGTGATTAAAATTCAGACGCTTGGCAACTGGCTCATATTTATGACAGTTCAGTGTCCTGGGGCCATGCAGTCACCTTTTGTCACCTTCTGACAAGCAAAGTCAATGGGGAAGCCAGATTCACTTAACAACCCCAAGCTACTAACTTAACAACTGAAGTTATTCACTTAACAACCATGGCAAGAAAGGTCATAAAATGGAGCAAAACTTGCTTAACAAATGTCTCACTTAGCAACAGAAATTTTGGACTCAATTGTGGTTGTAAGTTGAGGATTATCTGCATTCAGTTCCTTGCAGTAACCAGTTGATGTCTTTGGGGAGTCAAGAAACAGGAGAGCAATATTCACCTTGGAGATCCTGGAACTAAATGCCATTCTGATTATGCAATCAAATATGGAACATATTCTGCTGCCTAAGTTTTCAGAAAACTGCTGTTCACACATAGCCGTTTTTATACCTATCAGATAGTTCCTAATGGCAGAATGAGAGAGGAAGCTTTCGCAGGGAAAACAAAATTTGGAAATTACTCATAACTTTGAGGGAATATTTCTTATGATGTAAACAGCCGCAGTGAACACAGATCATTTTTATTCCCCTGTTTGTTTTGAAAGACTCGATCCAGATTTAATGATAGGTTGCAATTTCTTTGTGAAACACGCCAGTAGAAGAAAGTTGGAGGTGTTTTCAAGGACTTTCTGATTAAGGAAGTTAAAGACCTGTTTTTCATTTGAGTTCAGCTAGTAGTTATCTTCCATATTAAAAGTTTCTTGCCTGCTCTGTCTGCAACCTTTTCCAGTACTCGGTTGCAGGGGGTGCAGCCTGGGCCCACCCCACCCTTTCCACGTTTTTCAAAAGATTATTTTAATTATACAGGCCCAGCGTAGCAGGGAGGAGTTGGTTCCTGTTTGTATAGAACCCAAGGCCTTGGATTCTGATCAGGAAGATCCCAGAATGCCTCTTGATCGGCAAGAGAAAACCCCAGCAGGCTGAGGATCACACAACTTATGTTGCTGCAGGAAAAAGACCGTAGGCAGCGATTGTGACTCCTGAGTGGACTTACATGGTGCATAGTTCAGATGTAGTTCCAACTGTGTGGAAGGTGAAGACCTCCTGGAATAAAAGTTGCAATCACAAAGCAAGCCAATAATGAAAATGTTTCCCTGGTTTAGATCAGGGGTCCCCAACCCTCGGTCCGTGGTCCGGCCGCATGCCAGAAACCGGTCCGCGCAAACAAGAAAGCCCCATCTGCGGGATGCAGGCAGCACACAAAACCACGCTCCTTCTGGTCCGCAGAAAAACCTCTCTCCACGGAACCGGTCCCTGGTGCTCAAAAGGTTGGGGACCTCTGGTTTAGACCACTGCTTTGGACTCAGGATAGGTTTGTCATATAAAAACCTGGGTGTTAATCCCAAAGGTGCTTTTTTCCAAAATGCATGTGGACTTTCTTAGTTTTTTTTGCTTTGAAAACATTTCACTTCCTATCCAAGAAGTTTCTACGGTTCTGACGAGAACTCAGTGAGAAGTGAAACGTTTTCAAAGAAACAAACCGAGGAAGCCCAGTTGGAAAAAAAAAACCTTTGGGACAAACATGACTCGGATGATTCAGAATCTCGCTAAGACACCTGGGTGTTAACTTCAAACAGCTCTTTACTTGTGACCTTTAGTGAGTGGAACGCCAATTGCTGGATTATTGCTAACTCGTGTTTTCCTTCAGTTTGGCTGCTAGTACAGGTAGCCCTTGGTTTCTAACCACAATTGAGCCTAGAATTTCTGTTGCTAAGTGAGTTTTGCCCCATTTTGTAACCTTTGTCGCCACAGTTGTTAAGTGAGTCACCCCAGTTGTAAGTAACACGGTTAGGTTAATCTGGCTTCCTCGTGGACTTTGCTCGTCAGAAGGCTGCAAAAGATAATCACATGACCCCAAGACACTGCAACTGTCATAAATACATGCCAGTTGCCAAGCATCTAAAATTTGATCACGTGAGCATGGGGATGCTGCAACAGTCATAAGTCGCTTTTTTCAGTGCCCTTGTTACTTTGAAAAGCCACCAAACAAATAGTTGTAACAAGGACTACCTGTAATCTGTTTCAAAATGGTTTAGATTCAGATATCCTCAGTTACTACATTAGGGTTATGTAAATTGTGACCACAAGATGGCAGCAAAAAAACCAGAAAATGTAACACTGACTGCCATCTAGTGGTTATCCTTATTTTTGTACCCCAGATATGAAGCCAAAGATATGATAGATAGGACATTGCACCTTCTGTTGAAGGAGCCTGGTAAACAGTTTAGTATCTATAAAATATATGATGCGGTGTGCTGGCAGTCTTTATATAGGACCACTACCCTCAATGATATCTCACTGAATATTGTTGAAGGGGGGAGCAGTTCTACAAAAAATACCTTTGCTGCAAATGTTCTGTAATTTTTTTTTGTTTGTTGCTCATTTTAAAGTTGTCATTTTGCAAGCTATTTTGCAGGCAACACAAGAACCAAGATATATTATCACTTGGACTGGGAAGTTCCAAAAATAATTGCAGAGCACATTTTCAGACAAAAGTGTCAAGAGTGAGTATGGAATTTGTTTTAACATAGCATCTTAATTCACATTAAAAATCAAAACATGTACCCGTCCCATTCCATGAAAATTAGCCACATTCAGTCAGGGGGGTCTTACTGCTAAATAGACTTATCCACACATGCTGCAACTGTAATATAGTCTAAAGCAGGGCTTTTCAACCAGTGGTACGGGTACCACCTGTGGTACATTGGCACCAGGCAGGTGGTACGCGACCATCCTAGAAAAGTGGTAGCGGGGTAGGGGAATGAGCTGAACCGGTGGCAGCACCACACAAGCCTGAGCGAGAGATGGCTGGAGCTGCAGGGCTGTCAGGGCTCATCGGAAGCCCCAGGATCAGTGCCGCTTTCCAGCTGATTGGTGCTTCTTCGGGGCTGTCAGGGCTCAGTGGAAGTGCCAGGATCAGCGCCAGGCTCCAGCTGGAGCTCGGCGTTGATCCTGGTGCTTCTGCTGAGCCCTGAAGAAGCACCAATCAGATGGAAAGCAGCACTGATCCTGGCACTTCTGCTGAGCCCAGAAGAAGCGCCGATCAGCTGGAATGTTGCAGCATCTCCAGGGTCTTGTGATTTACATTCAGATGCTTGGCAACTGATTCATATTTATGACGGTCACAGTGTCCCAGGGTCATGTGAAGTGACCAAAACCTGCTGCAACCACCCAGCAGACGGGGGGGGGGGGTTTATAAAAACCAACCCCCCCACCCCTGCTGCCAATCCTCAACAGAAATGCTCACAACAATGAAAACCTTGGACAGGAGGAAGAGCGCCGCCAGGCGCTGTCTTGCTCGGCTGTGGCTTGGGGGGCACTTTTTTCAGTGCCATTGTAACTATGAACAGTCACTAAGCGAACTGTTGTAAGTCGAGGACTACCTGTACTTTATCCCTTTTTCCTTTTTTTTTTTTTTGGTCATCAAATTTTTGACACCTTGCTAGGCGACTGGTGGTACTCGGATGTTGCCATATCCTAAAAGTGGTACAATGGGTGAAAAGGTTGAAAAGCCCTGGTCTAAAGCTTTCCATAAAAGTTCACGAGAAAAATGGGTTAGTTTTAAGACGCCACAAAGCTGTTACTGCTATTGTTCTTAGAATCATTATCTTAGTCCAACATCCACTTTAAATACTTTTTAGCTTGTTCAGAGATCCTTATATAGCAAGTGGCATTAAACATGGCATCTAATTTCATTCATTTAATACGACAGAAGAAAATCAACTCTAGTTGAAACATTTCATTATTTAAAAAACATGAATTTAGGATACATTATAAAAAGAAACGGATATAGATTTCTTTAAAGCAAAAAGCTGATCATAATAGTGCTAAGAAATGGGAGCTTTGCCCCATATGGTGTGATCATTAAACCCCATTTCACCTCCAAGGCAAGGGGTAGTAATAACTGCTACTAAAGCTCTCATAATTTCAACAAAATAGGAAGCACTGTGAATATTTCCTTCATTTAATAATTATTCATTTATTAACCTTAATAAACTACTGACTACTGAAATTAACAAATAGAAGCCGGATTTTGATTGTTAACAGGCACTCATTTACATCACTACTCTTGTAGTGAACTCTTGTAAGTCGAGGACTATCTGTATTAACTTTAATGCCATGTATTTTCAACTGTTGCAAGATGCCTTGAATGTCTGAAGAAGCAGAAAAGTGGGGCACTGGCTTTAGCAAATGTCTCAAAAAATGCTTTTTTCAAAAGACAACCAGATCATGTTTTTTCCTTGAGGAAGACATTTCGTTTTTCAAGTAAAAAAACATAATCCAGTTGCCTTTTGAAAAAGCACCTTTTACAGCATGACTTGGATAACCTGAGAAACTCCATAGACATTTTGCTTTAGCAAATAATAATTATAACTATTAATAAGAATAGTACCATGATAGTATCAGTAGCAGAAGCAGCAGACTGGAAGAGCTTCTTGATCATTTGTAATGAATTGGGAACAGCCCTAGGATAATCACAACCCTTTTAACCACCCGTCTCTCTTAACCTTAGATTATGTATCCTATACAATCTAGCAAGTCAGAATGCTCCAGGTCCCATCAGTTAAACAATAGGCTGCAGGTAATCCTTGACTTACAACCATTCATTTAGTGAGCAAAGTTACAAACGGCACTGAAAAAAGTGACTTGTGACCATTTTTCACACTTACAACAGTTGCAGCATCCCCATGGTCACATGATCAAAGTTCAGGTGCTTGACAACCGGTTCGTACGGATGATGGTTGCAGTGTCCCAGGGTCGTGTGATCCCCTTTTGCGACCTTCTAACAAGCAAAGTCAACCCAGATTCACTTAACAACCATGTTACTAACTTAACAACCGCAGTGATTCACCTGACTGTGGCAAGAAAGGCTGTAAAATGGGGCAAAACTCACTTAGTACCTGTCTTGCTTAGTAACTGAAATCTGGACTCAATTGTGGTCATAAGTCAAGGACTATCTTTATTTTGATTTCCGCACATAGGTAATTTTTGTCTTATGATCATTTTTTAAAGAACTGTTTGAAGTTACATCCGGTCCTCACACTTACAACCATAGCAATCCCTGCAGTGATCGAAATGAAGGCGCATTACAAACCAGCATGTATTTACGACCGTTACAGTATCCTGGGCTCATGTGGTAGCCATTTGTCACCTTCCCAGCTGGCCTTTGGCAACTAAAATCAAGCGGGAATCAGGTTTCCCTTAATAACTGCACGAACGATAGTGAAATATTTGTGAAATGCTGTTATTTTTTTCCTGGATGTTTTTTTTCTTTATATAGTTTGGATTTTATGTTTTAAATCTCATATTATATGTGACCCAGAGTTGGGATGGGTTTGCGAGACATATAAATTTAATAATAAAGAATAAATGGAAGGGACTTAGGTGATATTAATTTTGTCAATATCAATATTATGATTTGAGTAAGGGGGTCTGCAACCTTTCTGGTGTCAGTTGGATTCCTTCTCTCCCCCCCCCCCTTTCTTTTCAAGGAACTTTCTCGCAGGGCAGTAGGTGATAATGACTATATTTAAGATTGTTTCCTTTGATAATTTTTGGGTTTTATTCTGGAATAAAAATAGATGTTATACAGATATACAAAAATATGAATTAGATGCTACAAGCATCATTTCTCTTCTGCTACTAACACAAGGAACTAAAGACAAAAATCAGGTGAAGTTCTTGCTTACTTGAACAACACCCCTTTATGGTAATATGAAAACTGCTGCGTTACCAGAATATGGCTTTTCCTGCTAATGCTTGCATTGTTAATCTTCAGGAAGAAGTTTTAGAAGTTCACTAAGCTGTCATAGAAAACACAATAATAATTTTCAAGTATATGTCTGGGACTAGGAGCTTTAAAAAACAGTGAAGGGAATATTTCCAGAGACCCAAATACAGCATATGCTACAAAATTCACCATTCATAAAGTACAACTAAGCATACTCTGATAATATTCTAACAGGCGCCTAAATAGATTATGAGATAATAGTGCAGACTACTTTGTTACCCTATTTTTTTTTACCATTCTGAGCTTCTTTAGGGAGAATAATAAAACAAAATTCTTATCATTATCACCACCACCACATTCCTGAAAGGCTTTTCTTTTTCTTTCTTTCTTTCTTTCTTTCTTTCTTTCTTTCTTTCTTTCTTTCTTTCTTTCTTTCTTTCTTTCTTTCTTTCTTTTTCTTTCTTTCTTTCTTTCTTTCTTTCTTTCTTTCTTTCTTTCTTTCTCTTTTCTTTCCAGTTGTCCATCTGACATGCAACTCAGGACATCATGTTCAAATAACAACAGTATGTAATAAATAACTAACAGGGGGAAAAAACGCTAGTTGGGAGATTTTGTACGTTGCAGTCTACACACTTTACATTTGCTAAGGTTGGGAAATAATTGATCTAAATTAAGCCACTGAGCTTTATAGCTGAGGTAGGGATTTGAAACCCATGCCTCAACACTATAAGTAGTCCTCAACTTAAAACCACAATTTCCATTGTTAAGCAAAGCAGTTAAATGAGTCGCACCCACTTTGATGTCCTTTTCTGCCACAGTTGTTAAGGGGATCACTGCAATTGTTAAACGAATCACAAAGTCATTAAATAAATCCGGCTTTCCCCATCGACTTTGCTTGTTGGAAGCCAGCTGGGAAGATCACAAATGATGATCAGATGGTACCAGGACACTGCCAGCATCAAAAATATATGCCAGTTGCCAAGCACCTGAATTTTGATCACATGACTGTAGGGATGCTGCCGTGGTCATTAGTGTGAGGACCGGTTATAAGTCACTTTTTTTCAGTGCCGTTGTACCTTCAAATGGTTGCTAAACAAATGGTCATAGGTCAAGGATTATCTGTACAAGGCCTTTCTGATATTTTGAATATGCAAGACCCAACATGCCTGACCATTAATAAGGACATTATACTCCAAAGTATATGACTATTGCAACATAGGGAAAGGCTTTTCTCTGACCATTATACTACCACAACCTGGGAAGGTAGGTTAATTCAAGAAAACCCCTCACCTAAGCGCAGGGGTAGGCAACCTTGGCTCTTTTATGACTCGTGGACTTCAACTCCCAGAATTCCTGAGCCAGCCATGCTGAGGGGAAAGGGAGAAGTTTCCAAGCTGAGCCATGCTGGCTCAGGAATTCTGGGAGTTGAAGTCCACGAGTCATAAAAGAGCCAAGGTTGCCTACCCCTGACCTAGTGACACTGAGTCGGTGAATTTCAACCTGCCTTTTCCCCCTTTATCCTCGTCTGATGCTTCGTCTAATACCACTCAAATGATAGTCAGCATTGTTGGCAGGAGATTCCATCATTTGCACCAATCCTGTAATCTAGTTATCACTTTGTTTTAGGACTCTCTGAAAGTTTCAGTGATTCATTTAGAAACTCTAAAGGCTTAGCATAATTTTTAGGGATCACTTCCTTAACACCCTGCTTGGCCCAGTAACATCTGACAAAAAAAGCTATCCGCAATCCAACTGTGGCAGAGGGACAAGACATACAATAGATCCTTGTTAATCTCATCAAAACTATACAACTCCATGGCTCTTTCACTGATTGGTTAAGACTTAAGGGGAATGAATTTCTTCCGCAGGAATGACAAATTTGATTTTAGGTACTGTAACTGCTTGTTTTTAATACACTCCCCCCCCAAACTCTTTCTTGAATGTCTTATTTCATAGGGATTACTTAATAATTATTATCCAATCCCTGAGAAGTACAGAAGAACTAGAAAGATGCCATTCAAATTTTACATGGATAAACTATAAAATTCCAAGGTTTTAAAGAAAGCCAGTCTGGATCCATTACGTGAGACAAGGCCTTTAAATGGACATTGCAAGACCATGCTGGCACCAGTCCAGGACTTAATATAGCAAAAGCCACACCCGCTGCTTCAGGCCTAGAGTGTTAACCAAGCCACACTCCTTACTTTAATACAAAAGTTTCCTCACGGCCATTAGCTCCATCACCAGCCTGCCAAATTCAGACACTTCCATTCTAAAATGCCAGATCTCTCCCTTCTCTCACCAAATCCTATAAACAGATGGCACAGGAAGAAGTCACTCGACACACTGCAAAAACAACACAAAAACAAAAAAACTGAAAAGGAAGGGGAAAAGAAAATAATTAATTAAATCACGTGTCAGTAAAAAGCTGCTTGCCAGGAAATATCCATTTGGGGGAAATCTTTCCAAGAAGCGAAATAAACAAATCAATGGACACATAGCTGAACAAATTTCTTGTGAATTAAGATTAATAAATACACTTTATTTTACTGGATTGTAACTAATTTAAGTTGCTGAGCTATCACTCCCAAGCAAGTACTTATTCTCTGGCTACAATGCACAAGTCACCTGTTGTAAGTGATGGTGCTCTCTATATATACTACCAACGGCACAGCAAAATAAACACACATACCCCATGCATTTGACCACTGCTAATTCAATGCAAATTTTTTCTCTGGAGGTCCACAGAATACAGGTAGTCCTCGACTTACAACATTTGTTTAGTGACTGTTTGAAGTTACGACGCTGAAAAAGTTATGACAATTTTTCACACCTAGAACCACTGCAGCCTCTCCAGATCATGTGATCAGAATTCAGATGCTTGGCCGCTGACTCATTTATGACGGCTGCAGTGTCCTAGGGGTCATGTGATCAACTTTTGCAATCTTTGGACAAGCAAAGTCAGTGGGGAAGTCAGATTCATCTAACACAGTGTTTCTCAACCTTGACAATTTTAAGGCATGTGGACTTCAACTCCCAGAATTCCACAGCCAGCATTGCTGGCTGTGGAATTCTGGGAGTTGAAGTCCACATGCCTTAAAATTGTCAAGGTTGAGAAACACTGATCTAACAGCCGTGTTACTAATTTAACAAAAGTGATTCACTTTTATTATTGCAAGCAGCCCTGAATTACTTTGTGGTAAGATGGGCAGCCAATAAACTTTATAAATAAATAAACAACTGTGGCAAGAAAGGTCGTAAAATGGGGCAAAACCCAGTTAACGACTGTCTCATTAAGCAACAGAAATGTTGGGCTCAACTGTGGTCGTAATTTGAGGATACCCGAATATATTGCTTTCTTTGATTGCTCTCCTTAGCGGGGACCTCGTGGCAAATTTAAACTGAGGCCTAGTCAGCTGCCCCAAAATTTTAGAGGTTAATATTTATACTATAATTGTTTTGCTTTATGACATGCAAAATCCTGGACTGTAAGAATATCTGCTGATGCTACAAAGGCTCTAGCTGTTTTAGTTTCCTGCCTGCAGATAATGAAGTAAGCTTGACTTAAAAGGAGAAGATGCTTTAAAAAAAAACTGGATGTGGAGTTTTCTCATCTTGCAAATATGAAAAAAAAGAGTCCATATATGAATCTCTACTTGTCTATCTCTCTATCTTGATTTTACACCCTGTGTTTTTTTAGGAGCTCAAGAACTGTTTAATATGGCAATGTCTGTTTTTTTCCCCTGACAAAAAATAGGTTAGGCTGACAAAACAAAATTGGTCTGCAGTCACCCAATGAGTGCGCACGTGAAGCTTGCACAAATGGGAGTTTCCCGTGCGCACTCACTTGCTGCTCGCACAAGTGCAGCTGCACGCACACTCACCTGCTACTTCCACGGCCCGGTTTTGAAAGGGCCGCGACGACCCAGGAGTTGGGGATCCCTGCTTTAAGATGTTAGAAGCTGAATAATCATAATGATCACTTGGGAAGGCTCTGCAATAGGCACTGTAAGCTGGACATCATTTTTGGCCATTCACAATATGGACTTCAGAGCTTTGCTTGCTGCTCTCTGATATTTGAAGGAGACATGCTATTATACTATTTAGCCATCTAATGTAGTCAATTTTTGTTTTCATCTAGCACTTCCTTTGTGGGTGGCAAAAGCTATTTTCTTCTTTCCGTCCCACAATTCATTTTAATGTACACGTTTTATGTGATTCGCTTGAATTTACTGTCATTTTATTATACTGCTTTTAAATTTCACTCTTAAAATGTTTGCCTTTTATGGGAAGCGGGATATAAATGATTTAAATAAATAAATGGAGGCCAATGAAGACACAGCCAGCCAGGGAACTCCAAGGACTTGATCTATTATACCAGTGATGGCGAACCTTTTAGAGACCGAGTGCCCAAACTGCAACCCAAAACCCACTTATGCATCGTCGGGTGCCGGGTGGGTGTGGCCCATTGGGTGGACATGGCTGCGGTGGTAACAGCAGACTGGGTGGGACTAAAAAGTTCAATCAATCAATTCTAACTTTGCAAGATCTTTTTTTCCCAACGAGAAGTTGAAATTGACTTATTGAACCTTTTTTTTTTGTACACGGTGGCAGAGGCCTAAAGCAAAAAGGTTTTATAAAACCCAGCTGAAGGCCTAGGACTGAGTGCCGCCTCTGGCACCCGTGCCATAGGTTCGCCACCACTGTATTAGAAAAACGGAAGCTATCATAGCATTTACAGTGTTGAATTCAATCCAAAGTGATCCAGCTTCATATTATTTATGCCCAGCCATAAATTTACTGCCTTGCCTCCTACATACCTCACATGGTAACTGAGGGGATAAAATATGTGATTAATAATTTACACAGCAAAATATTTAAATGACCTGGATCCACACATTTCCTGTATAACTAGGCAGTTATGTCCACTTGCTTAAGGCTGCCATACTGAATCCTCCCAATTTTCTCATCCCATCGCAACACTCCGTGTCCCATTTATGCTGCTTCAAAAGTCCTCTCAACTCTTTGGTGTATCTTTTTTTTATCCTATTTTGAAGCACCATATTGAGAATGGCATCTGAAGAAAGGTGAAGGATTGAAGAGAGCTTTCTACGCAAATGGATTTTTTCCCCTTACATGTAACCTGTAATTTATCCCCATATTAGGACAAACAACAGATAGAATAAGCTTACTCATAAATTAAACATCGCCCTATAAGGCTCACTATCCTGCAATCAGAACAGGTGGCAACGCCGCCAACCTTGACTGATCTTGAAAAAGCGAAACAGATGCGGATGGACACCATTTTTCATTGACAGTCAACAAAGAAATCTCAGAGTTGCAGGGCAGAGTAAGACGATGGAAATAACGATGGCAATGGCAAACTATTTCCATATTAGAGGTAGTCCTCAATTTATGACCGGTTGCTTGACAACCGTTCCAAGTTCCAAAAGACCAACCTGGGGAGTACTTACGACCCAGGTTCAAAGTTCCAATCGTCATGGACCCCCCCGTCACATGACTCCACTTTGGGCAATTGGCAACCAGGCTGCCACCTGGTATTTACTTCCGAGTTTTGGTAAAACAGAACCCATAGTAAATCATTGGTTTAATACTGTAGCAGTAACAGTAACAATAACAATAATAATAGAGTTGGAAGGGACCCTGGAGGTCTTCTAGTCCAACCCCCTGCTCAGGCAGGAAATCCTATACCATTTTGGACAAATGGCTGTCCAGTCTCTTCTTAAAAACTTCCAGTGTTGGAGCATTCACCGCTTCTGGAGGCAGGTTGTTCCACTGGTTAATTGTTCTCACTGTCAGGAAGTTTCTCCTTAGTTCTAGGTTGCTTCTCTCTTTGGTTAATTTCCATCCGTAGCTTCTTGTCCTGCCTTCAGGTGCTTTGGAGAATAGCTTGACTCCCTCTTAATGACCAACCCGCTTAATGGCCGCTTTACGAACATCATAAGTTATGATTGTGATGAGCAGGGTCTATTACAGTTGTAACCTGAGGACTACCTGTTATTGCCCTGAAAATTAGATGGACATGTCCATGATGTCATGAGTACTTTATTTATGATCCAGTAAAGAAACTGTGGCCTGACATTGCAGAGAAGGGTCTGCCCAAGGCCCCTTTTTGATGCTGATTGTGCAGATAATTGAATGGAGCAGAGAAACCTGTAATTTCATTATTATAGGCAACTTTTCCCAAACTGGTAAACTATCAGATGTTTTCAACTTTTAAGTCTTAGAATTCTCAAGAAGATGGCCGAGATGCTTGCATGACAGAGATTACTTCAAGCATTTGACAGTTGGGGATTCTGCCATGAATTCAAGTTTAATCCTTAGCTAGACACGTAGCTGTGCACTTTCCATGGTACATCCAACAGATTTCACTTTTCATTGCAGCCAAACAAAACTCAGAGGAAATGGCTACACTTCCATGATATCATCTCAGTGGCCACAAAAGTCACATGACAGGGAGGATTATGGAAATACCGTCTTGCACTTTTTTTGCAGGGGAGGGAGGGGGGGTTTCAACATATATGCAAGCTGTTGGTGACCAATCTAGTTTTTTTTTGCAAGGCTGTATTTTGAATCCAAGAGAAAGCCAAGGAGCTCTGGCCAATGTATTGTAGGTCCCTCACAGATGGAAAACTTGAGGAAAGGATTCCTTTGGTGTACATACCTAGCACACATAGACTGGGGAAAACCTCCCCTATTGCGCCTTGTGGCTATTTGTTCCAAGCACAAGCCAAGGGCACATTAAGGGCCGAAGTATATGGAATATGGACAACCTACAATGGTTTTGTCTATTGGTCCTGCAAACCAAAACTAGAATGAGTAGGCTAGCATAGTATGCAGTTCCTTTGCATATTGGCACAATCCTTTTCTCCGGCCAGGATGCCTTATACACGAGTACATGATGCTGATTAATACAGAACTATGTAGGATAGACAGTATCATCACCAAATGGATTTGCAGTTGGCTGACCAACTGTCCTCAGCACTTAGTCCTCAATGGCACTATATCTGCATGAAAGGAAACATGCACTGCGGTATCTCACAGTTCTCTCTTAGGCCCAGTGCTCGTCAACATCTAGTCCTAGATCAGGAGTGTCAAACTTACAATGTCATGCGACGTGTTGCGACATATCGCGACTTTTTTTCCATTGCCGGCAATGGGGTGGGTGCGGTTTCGCCATGACGCATCCGGCCCGCGGGTCAGCAATTTGACACCCCTGTCCCAGATGAAAGAACTGAGAGGCGCTCATCAAATTTGCAGATGACACCAAGCTGGGGGAAATTGCAAACACTTTGGAAGATAGATCCGACATTCAGATGGATCCTGACAGACTTGAGCACCAGCCCTATACAACAACACGTAGTTCAGTGGCGAGAAAAGTTCTACACTTAAGCAGGAAAAAACAAATGCACAAGCAGAGGATAGGCAGTACCTGGCTTAACATTAGTGCCTGTGAGAGGGATCTAGCAGTCCTGCTTAAGTATGAATCAACAGTGTGCTACAGCTGCCCAAAAAAAGCCAATGCACTCCTAGCCTGCATCAACAGAGGGATAGTATCAAGGTCACAAGAAGTGATAGTACCATTTTACACTGCACTAGTGAGGCCACACTTGGAATATTGCATCCAGTCACAATATAAAAAAAGATGCTGAGATCCTAGAAACAGTGCAGAGAAGAACAAAGATGATAACGGTTCTGGAGGCTAAACTGTATGATGAACCATTAAGGGAACTAGGTATATTTAGCCTAACAAAGAGAAGGCTTAGGGGAGACCGATAGCAGTCTTCCAATACTTGAAAGGCTACCACAGGGAACAGGGCATTGATTTATTCTCCAAAAGACCTGAGGACAGGACAAGAAGCAATGGGTGGAAGTGTATCAGAGGGAGACCCAATCTGAAAATAAGGAGAAATTTTCTGACAGTGAGAACGATTAAACAATGAAACAGCTTGCCTCCTGGAGTTGTGAGTGCTCCATCACTGGAGATTGTCAAGAAAAGATTGGATACCCATTTATCCAGGATGGTATAAGAGTCCTGTCTTGAGCAGGAGGTTGGACTAGAAGACCTCTAAGGTCCCTTCCAGCCGTGTGATTCTATTGAAAAGGACAGCAATGAGTCAGGCCAATACCCCCCTGGGTTATTTTTATGTTTCTACTGAAGTTATCAGAGGGCTGGACTGGAACCTCCCATGAGCTTTTGTCTTCACTTCACCCACATCATGTTCTCATGGAAACAAGAATCTTTGTTGTCACTCCCGTATATATGCATGTGTGTGTGTGTGTGTGTGTGTGTGTTTTGGGGGGATAGGAAGGAGGGGAACTGAGGAAAGGAACCGGAACATCTCTAAGCTAGTGATTCTTCTGAGAGAAAATAACTCGAGTGCATCCTTAAATGGAGCAGCGAAGTACTACTTTAGAGGATCAGGTAGCTACTTAAAACAAGACCTACTCTATCAACGGTGCAAATATGACAAAGTCCTTCCCAGTATTAACCCAATTGCTGTTTCTTGTGTGTCCACAAACAAAAATAAAGGCACAATTGTCTCGACCCCATTGGCATTTTACAAGTGCACACCCCCCCCAAGGGAACTTCCACAAGTTTTATCTTTGTTCATTTTTAAGAGAGGACCCACTGTCTCAAAGAATACCAGCTGGGATCTGCTGGCTTGGCTTTCTTCAGGATCATCTCTGTCTTCCCCGACTTCTAAATTTCTCGGGAGCAAGTCGCCAGAGAACTCCTCCGGTTGCTTAGCAACCACCTTGGGGACCTTGCACCATGGACACCATTTTAAGAGGCGTAATAGGCCCCTCATAATAGTTACATGAGCTCACCTATAAAGAGGCAAATCTTTACGAAGTTTGCTAGAGGCCCAGCTTTGCGTGCCCACTCCCTTTTTTGTCATCCAAGAAAAAAGGGGTTAGAAGCAGAGGGAAAGAAAGGGCAGAAAGCATTAAAGGGGGGGGGGTCGTTACCACAAAAGTGACAAGTCTTAATTTGCCCACACAGGTTGATTGTGGTGAGAGAGAAAAGGGGCAGCATAATTACCTTAATGAAAGGGCTCCCTGCTAGCCCACTCATTTGCCCCAATTTTAGCACAGAGGAATTAATCAGGAAAGAGCAAAATCAATATCCCTTTCATTGTCTGCTTTTTGTCAAGGACACTTGGTCATCCTTCTACAAAATTGTAGTGAGATTCAAGCTTAGTTCAAATTACTAGTGCCCAACAGTATTTAATCTGAGAAGCAAAAAATATTAAAAGACATAAGCTTGTATGAATTGCAGCTCATTACATCCGACGCATCCGTGCGTCTGATGGGGTATCCTGCATCTCACAAAAGCTGACGCTTTTAAGAAAATGGTTACAAAAGATTGGAAAAAAGATACTACAGATAGTCTTTGACTTACAACTACTCGTTTAATGATTGTTCAAAGTTACAACAGTGCTCAAAAAAGTGACTTACAACCGTTGCAGCATCCCCATGGTCACGTCATCAAAATTTGGGTGCTTGGCAACTGATTCATATTTATGACAGTTGCAGTGTCCCAGGTCATGTGATCACTTTTTGAGACTTTCTGACAAGCAAAGTCAATGGGGAAGCCAGATTCACTTTACAACTGTGTTGCCAATTTAACAACTGCAGTGATTCACTTAACAACTGTGGCAAGAAAGGTCGTAAAATGGGGCAAAACTCACTTAAAAACTGTCTCACTTAGCAACAGTTCTTTTGGGCTTAATTGTGGCCGAAAGCCGAGGACTATGTGTACCAGATTCCTGATTTTTTTGCACCACAGACTAACGTGGCTTTCCTAGAATGTCTACTCTTAGGATAAAGCAGGTGTAAAGACAATAAATGGATGGTTCACAAGCTGCATGAAACAATAATAACAAGGCATTCTTGGATCTGGCTCGATGTAGTGTTTGAATCCAAATGCTGTAATAAAAAAAAAGGGTCCCCATGATGCGAATTTAAACTGCAAGCGTTCCATGCATTCCCCATCATGTAGATACCAAAGCAGACATTTATTAAAATTGCTATCTACTGCAATCAATTCAACCCTCAATGGTTGGATATAAATGCAACAAATAAATAATATACGAATTCCATTGCCAGGATAGATATCTCCCATGTCACAGCAGTCTATTTGTTTAGTCTAGCTGCTTCTTGAATCAACACAACTGGGCCTTACTTGCTGACATGCTAATTCTCAGAGCAGTGAGGAAGACCTATTTGTTGTTTTATGGCGCTTTGTTGCATGTGTGACAGAATACAAAGCCTAGACAACATACTGTTTCATCTGTTGCTAGCAAGCAATCAATCGGAATAGAGCTGGAAGGGACCTTGGAGGTCTTCTAGTCCAACCTCCTGCTCAAGCAGGAGACTCTATACAATTTCAGACAAACGACTGTCCAGTCTTAATATAAGCTTAAGCTGCCAAATAAACTGCACTTAGAAGGTGGTTAAGTCAAAACCGTGCTAACCAAATTAACTATCATATTTTTGAACTGGAAGGAGCCCAATCTGACTTGATGTTCTGATCTGCATCCTGCTTGGCTGAATTCAGAGTATGGTGGTGCCCAGAACTGGACACAACATTCAAGACAGACAATAACTAAGTAATGTAGAACAGAATGGAATGATTAACCTATGATTTGGACACACACACACACATATACAGGATTTCCATTGCTAAACAAGGCGGCTGTTAAATGAGTCACACCCAGTTTTATTACCTTTTATGCCACGGACATTAAGCGAATCTGACTTCCCTCATTTTTACGTGTTGAAAGTCAGCTGGGAAGGTCACAAATTGTTTACATATGACCCTGTGATGCTATAAATATAAATTACATGTTGGTTGCCAAGTGCCTGAATTTTGATCATCTAACCATGAGGATGCTGCAATGGTTGTTAAGTGTGAGGACTGGTTGGAAGTTATTATTTTCGGTGCCATTGCAACTTCCGTTACTAAACAAATGGTTGTAAATTGAAGATTACCTGCACTACTATTGAGGCAGTCAATTCGTACTTGTCTTTTGCAAATATGAAGCACTGATTACTCATATTGAGGTTATGATCAACTACAATTTCAAATTTTTGCAAGTTCCGTTGTCAAGGTAGATATCTCCCATTTTCTACCAGCCCACTAGATTTCTTTCTCCTAAGCAAGTAACTTTGCATTTGATTCTTTAATTTCTGTTGTTTGATCCATTAATCAATAAGAACATTTTGCATTTTCCCCCCTCCAGTTCCACCCAGTTTTGCACAATTAGCAAGTTTCAAAGTTACTATCTCCAACTAATCACCAATAAAAATGTTGAAGACTACTGGACTTAGGACCTTGCAGTGCCCCATTTATACCTTTCAATATCAGAACTACTAATGAGTTCTCTTTGAGTATAATTTTCAAGCCAGGTTGTGTATCTACCTGCATCCAGCCCACACCTACTGATCAGAATAGTCTCCCTCTTGAGGGTACACTGAAACAGACTTCAACACTATTCTATAAAGCAGTAAAAACCAAATTATTCTGCAGGGGAATTGGTATTCCAGACTAGCTATGTTTATGACACCTACGGTGTATTTAAATATATTTTTTCTCACTTTTTTTGGTTTTAAGCCTAATCATGTATTTATTTTAGACTGTTCTATTTTGCTATTGTGAACTGCCCTTAGGATTCAGCAGTGTAGAAGATAAATAGGAGGGCAGTCCATCAATTAGTTCACTAAAATCAAGATATATTATGCCTACTGCATTCCCATACTCTATTTTGCATCTCAATTAAAAAAATAAGCTACACTGCTATATCATCCCTCCCTGAGATTTTCTATTATTCTCTACCCCACCCTCTGCATTGCTTCTACACTGTTTTTGTGATGGCATTCAGAAAAAAATGTGCATTAATTTGCAAAATCTGCAATTTTTCTAAACTGACCACAAGATGCTCTTCTGATCACTGAATTTGCCATGCTGGCTGTTGCTGATCTAAACAAGAGATCAGAGCAAGCTGTAGAGGTAAATTTCAAGATAAGTGAAATTCAGTCACATCTGGACCTACCCACATCTGGTTCCATGGGTTTCATTTGACCATGTGTTCCCTTATGGGAGTGAATAATTTTCTACAATAAAGGTTCTGTCATCAATGGACTGGACCAATGTCTTACTTGCTCTTTTGGGCTGCCAGATGATATGTGTTCGATTTGGGAAGTGGTACGTGCCTCTTTGGAAAGTACCAACTACCTTAAAAGGATGTGATAGTGAACCCACTTCTGAAGAGCCATGTGCCTTGTTCTAATTATATCAGACAACTTCAACCATTCTCCATTTCCCCCTTTTTATGGAAGATTTTGGCCTACTGAACCTCACAACGGCATTCAATAGTATCGACCGATAGCCCTCTGGACTATCTATAGGGGCTGGAAAAAGGTTGGACTAGTTTACGTGGGTCCCACTCCTCCCTGAATGGGCTGTTCCTCTCAACAGTACCGAGAAAAGGTGATCAGACAACTGATCTCTCTTTTGTGATGTACCACTGGCTTCAGCTCTCCTGTTTTTCAAAAACCATCTACACCAGTGGTTCTCAACCTTTTTAATGCCGCGACCCCAACCGGTCGTAAGTCGAGGACTAAACCGGTCGTAAGTCGAGAATTAAACCGGTCGTAAGTCGAGGACTAAATTGGTCGTAAGTCGAGGACTACCCAACCGGTCGTAAGTCAAGGACTTTCCCTGCCCGGGAGCGCCGCACATGCATGGTTTCGCCCCCTGCGCCGGCCGAGGCGTAGCTGGCAAGCGGCAGAGACGGAGCACGCCGACCACCAGCTGGCCCAGCCCAAGGGAGGTAAGGCACCCGCCGGAAAAGGGGGAAAAAATGGTGGACAAAAAAATGGCAGACAAAAAAAAATGGCGGACAGCCTTGCTTGGCGACCCCCGTGAAATGGTCGATCGACCCCAAATGGGGTCCCGACCCACAGGTTGAGAACCACTGATCTACACTAAGCCACCAATTTGGAGTAAGATATCATTTGTTTGCTGATGATACCAGACATGGATGTCAATCACGGACCAAGTTGGAGATGCAGAAGTCTTGACTCAGGGTCTGGTGTCTGGAGGGACAGAATGGAAAAAACAATGTAAACTGGACCCTGGGCAAGATGGGAGTTATCATTTGTCCAAAAACTGCCTGCATCTCTGTCAGTTCCTATCCTGCTTTTGGATGAGTTATAGCAGTAGTGGCGAACCTAAGGCACGCGTGCCAGAGGCGGCACTCGGAGCCCTCTGTGTGGGCACATGTGCCGTTGTCCCAGCCTCGACTCCCCCCACGACCCTCACCAGCAGCCCCCCTGGAGGAGAGTCACCCCCCCGAGTGTGGCCCACACGGAGCAGCATAGACAAGGACATGGCAGCCAGGCAGCATAGACAAGATTCTGCCCTCATGCCCCATCGCGCACAGTTGATGCTGCGCGGCACGGGCAGAGGGCGTGACCACCATGGCGCTGCTGGGCTACCTGGGCGATCTGCGGCGAGTGGCCAGTTTTTGGGCACTCATTCTCTAAAACAGCGGTTCTCAACCTACGGGTCGCGACCCCATTTGGGGTCGATTGACCATTTCATGGGGGTCGCCAAGCAAGGCTGTCCGCCATTTTTCCCCCTTTTCCGGCGGGTGCCTTACCTCCCTTGAGCTGGGCCAGCTGGTGGTCGGCCTGCTCCGTCTCTGCCGCTTGCCAGCTACGCCTCGGCCGGCGCAGGGGGCGGAACCACGCATGTGCGGCGCTCCCGGGCAGGGAAAGTCCTCAACTTACGACCGGTTGGGTAGTCCTCGACTTACGACCGGTTGGGTAGTCCTCGACTTACGACCGGTTTAGTCCTCGACTTACGACCGGTTTAGTCCTCGACTTACGACCGGTTTAGTCCTCGACTTATGACCGGTTTAGTTCTCGACTTACGACCGGTTTAGTCCTCGACTTACGACCGGTTGGGGGTCGCGGCATTAAAAAGGTTGAGAACCACTGCTCTAAAAGGTTCGCCATCACTGAGTTATAGCCTTCTTCTGAAGGAGCCAGGTCTTCAACATTGGCATTCTCTCGGATCCATGGTTGCTGCCTGATCATCAAGTGGAGGGCCAATGACAAAGAAGCCATTGCCAAGATTTGGTGGATGACCTGTGGTGATCCTGAGGCAGGAGGCCTTGTGTTCAGACCTTCAAGTTAAGCAAGGTCAGGAAAGAGACTCTATAAGGATTGCTGGAGGCAATGATCCAAGTCTTGAATGCCTGAGAGTTTTCCCCTCCCTCCCCCACTCTTATTTCCAAGAGAAATCAAGGCAGAGTAATCCTGATTTTTTATTTTAATCCACCCTCTTCTCTTTCAAGGCTAAGATGGTGTTTATGTATCTGCCTCTGCATTCCTATTTCAAGGCTCTCTCCACAAGCCTCTACACCAGGGGTAGGCAACCTTATGAAACACTAATATTCTACACTATCTGCCATTCTAATGCAGAAGTGCCACTTAAGAATATGAGGGTTCATTCTCCAAGCTTGTGGGTTGGTTTCTGAACGTTTCGTTACCAGGCTAGGTAACATCTTCAGCAGAGTCTAGGGCAGGGGTAGGCAACCTTGGCTCTTTTATGACTCGTGGACTTCAACTCCCAGAATTCCTGAGCCAGCATGGAAACCTCTCCCTTTCCCCTCAGCATGGCTGGCTCAGGAATTCTGGGAGTTGAAGTCCACGAGTCATAAAAGAGCCAAGGTTTGCCTACCTCCTGCTCTACACTTTGGCAATGGTGACACAATGCCTTTATCACCTCCAGGCTAGATGGCTGCAACATGCTGTATACGGAGCTGTCTCAGAAGTCTCTCTGAAAACCGTTTATTTTATTTATCAATTTTTTGGAACGGAATTTTTGCATTTTGAAACTGCTCATCTTTTGAAACCGTAAGTACCACAGAAAGCAGCTGACCATGTGCTGGCAAGCAACGAATCACCACAGCCATGTGATACAGGCAGTCCTCAACTTAACAATCATTCATTTAATAACTTTTCAAAGTTACAATGGCATTGAAAAAAAAGTGACTTATCACCAGTCCCTGGATTTACGACCGTCACAGCATCCTCCATGGTCACATGATAAAAATTTGGGCACTTGGCAATTGGTACATATTAACAGCTGTTGCAGCATCCCGGGGAGTCACGTGGTCGCCATATGCAACCTTCCCAGATGGCTTCTAACAAGCAAAGTCAACGGGGGAAGCCAGATTCGGTTCATGATCGCATTTCACTTAACAGCGATTTGCTTAACGCAAAAAAAAGGTTGTAAAATTGAGTGCAACTCACTTTAACATCCACCTTGGAAAGTGACAGAAATTCTGGTCCCAATTGTGGATATAAACTGAGGACTACCTGTACTACTTTTTGTGGGTATTGACATGGGAATGGAAGCTTTTAAATCAAATTCTAGGTGTGAGACCTTTTGGATAGTTGTTAGATTGTGTTTCTATTTGGAAATTTAGCATTTATGGGCAAAAGTTTATCAGGCTACTGTAATTGCAAAAAAGGAAAAGGACCCTGAGAGATTCTCAGATCTTTTTTTAAGTTTATCAAGATGCCAGAAAGTGCTTGTTTGTCTACTATAAAGGAAAAACAAAGCCAGAATTCCTACATTAGTACAGTTAAATGTCTTGAGATAACATTCAAGATTACATCACAATGATCTTGAATGTAATAATGTGGTTAATTCAATGATCTTGAATACAAGTGGTATTCAGGATAGCAACTCAAACTAATCAAATAGATCTGTTTGATTGATTGATCAAATTTCAAAACCACCCATCTTTCTCACAGAGGGACTCTGGGTGGTACACAAATAAAATATTAAAACATAAAAAACTGTATGTAGTGAGAGTAGGGCCCACCTCATCTCTTGGTGTGTGTGTGGGGGAGAGAGAAAGTTCCAGGGGGCAGGGGCAATGGCAGAAAAGTCAAAATTCTTATGAGGTCCACAATATTCCTTCTCTGCTGGGTGGGATGGGTTGATGTGATGGGACAAAGAAGCTGTGGCCCAAGCTGAATCAACTATTTTTCAGATAAACATTTCCAACGCTGTTAAAAATAAATTGTCCACCTCTAATAGGTATTTGTTCATTAATTCCCAGAGGGGAAAAAATCCAATTCCCTCAAGGTAATTTTCAGTCAAAGTAAATTTTGTTGCTGTTCAGTTGCTATGTTGTGTCAGACTCTTCACAACCCCATGGACCGTAGCAAGCCAGGCCCCCATGTCCTCCACTGTCTACTGTAGTCTGCCCAAATTCATGTTCATTGCATTGATGACACTGTCTAACCGTCTCCTCCTCTGCCGTCCCCTTCTCCTTTTGCCTTCCATCTTTCCCAACATCAGGATCTTTTCCAATGAATCCTCTCTTCTCATTAAGTGGCTAAATTATCAGCTTCAGTTATCTGTCCTTCCAAAGAACAGTCAGGGTTTATTTCCTTTAGGATTGACTGAGTCCAGGTAAATTACCCAATGACATGAATGCACAGCTAAGCCCTATTGGCTAAACAGCAGAGTGCCATCACCCCACATATCCATGATCCCTTCCTCAGTGGAAGCAACTACTGTCCATGACTAAATCAGGATGGAAAACAGTGGCAACCCCCCCCCCAAAAAAAATAGGCCTCAAAAGAACCCAGGGGGAAGAAAATAAATCAGGTGACTATTTACAGGATGATCATTTATAATGGATGAGGTGCACTGTTTGCCAGAATCAAACAAATCAATCAAACTTCCGTTTTGATCCAAAAACCAAAACTGGAGAATGATTAGTAATTTCCTTTTCATTTGTTAAATTTATTTGCCGCCCATCTCGCCATGGGGCTACTCTGGGCAGCTCACTATATGATTAGCAAGTTTCTGAATTGCTAATTGTTTTTTCAGATATCCGACAAATTTTAAGGATTTTTTATGACAGACAGCAGGCAAAAGCTGTAGGATCAAGAGAAAAGAATTCTCATTTGCAAACAGCTTTTCAGCTGGCCACAAGTATTTCTGGAATCCAGTCAGACAATAAAGAGAGAATGCAGCACAGGTAGTCCTCGACTTACAATAGAGCTCAAAATTTCTGTTGCTAAGTGAGACATTTGTTAAGTGAATTTTGCTCCATTTTACGACCTTACTTGCCACAGTTGTTTAGTGAATCACGGCAGCTCTTAAGTTAGTAATACAGCTGTTAAGTGAAACGGCCTGCCCCATTGACTTTGCTTGTCAGAAGGTAGCAAAAGGTCATTACACGACCCCAGGACACTGCAACTGTCATAAATACAAGCCAATTTCCAACCATCTGAAATTTTGATCATGAGATCTTGGAGATGCTGAAATGGCCATATGTGTGAAAAACAGCTGTAAGTCACTTTTCCCAGTGCCGTTGTAGCTTCAAACAGTCACTAAATGAACTGTTGTAATTGAGGACTACCTGTATAAGAAAATTTTGCAATGCTTTCTACCTGGAGTTACCTTTGAAGTGTGCTTAGAAACTGCAGTTAATGAAAAATACAGCGTTGCCATTATTAACCGGGATGGGATAGAGAGAATATTACATCGGTTTTGAAACAATTAAAGTTGTGACCACATTATTTCATGGTCAACTCAACGTAACAACTTACTCACCCAGCCGGACAACTCCAATCTCAGCAGGTAGCTTTTAAATGGTCAGGACTAATGTGCTTTTAGGGCTACTTGCTCCCAGTTCTTTAATTGTGGCATGCTTTCTTTGGTATTTCTCTTTCTGAGTCATCTGATGGCATCTTCATTTTATTTTCAGTTTCAGGTGAAAACTTGCTTTCTCTCACTCACACACATAAAAACCTCCTCCTAACAGGTTTTTTTTCTTAGTTCTTGCTTTGCATTTGTTTGTAATTTCAGCCTCTACAATTTGTCTTTTATGGATTTTAAATCATCTGGGAGACTGAATGCTCCCTCCTCCTTATCTGCTCCAGAAAGTTGAGGGACTGGATCGATTAGGGTTTAGGTCCTGTCCTGCAAAAGTGGAATTTTTTTCACAGGACGTAAACGTAGCCCATGACATTACATGAACGCTGTTTCCAAGTGTAAGCCTCTCTGTAAGCCATAACTGAAAAGCAGATGACTAAGAATAATGAAATGGGATATGCTGGAGAATGCCATGGATTGGTGAAGCTCCCGGGACAACTGGTAGGAATGACGTAGCCGTGAACACTAAATCTACTGTACACTAAGAATCTATCTCTTTGTTTACACTGCGGCATTTGTGCCAACTCATTCCCCAATGACTTCTTTTAAGATCCAGATGTTAAAGGAAGCAAGAGTTGGGAAAAGTACTAGGTGAGCTGTCCAGGTTTGGGAAGCGTGCCAAATACAAGCAGATGCTGATGCAACAACTCAGCTTTACTATGCAACATCTTCCCTTTTTTCTTTGACCATTCCTCCACCTGGCAATTGAGATGTAAGAATGGGGAACAGAGAAGATAAGCACTTGTCCCAGCAAGTGTCTTAAGGGAATATACCATTTTACCAAGCTCATTATGACTGGAAGGAAGATACTACACATTTCAACTCTACAGTACAGGGTAGCCCTCAACCTCCAACCACAACTGAGCCCAAAATTTATGTTGCTAAGCAAGACACTTGTTAAGTTGAGGACCTTTCATGCCACGTTGTTGTTAACTGAATCATGGCAGTTGTTAAGTTGGCTACGTGAATCTGGCATACCCGTTGACATTGTTTGTCAGAAGGTTGCAAAAGGTGAACACGTGATCCTGAGACACTTTAACCGTCATAAATGTGAGTCAGTTGCCAACTGCCTGACCATGGGGATGCTGCAACGGTTGCAAGTATGAAAAAAATGGTCACAGGTCACTTCAAAAACTTATGCTGTAATAAGTGTTCGGGTCTTTAAGGCCATAACACTAGCTGCCATTTTTGCTGCTAAAGGCCAATACAGCTACCCCTATGGGCCTAATGAAAAATATCTCTCCACATATAATGATTGAGGACACAATGAATACAGATAGTTCTACCATACAATCACTCATGTGATAACTATTCAAAATTACAACAGCACTGAAAAAAGTAACTTAGGACTGGTCCTCATACTTATGACCACTGCAGCACCCCCACAGTCGCAAGATCAAAATTTGGCCTTTTGACAACCAGCATATATTTATCCCGGTTGCAGCATCCTGGGTTATGGTGATCACCATTTGCGGCCTTCTCTGATGGCTTCTTACAAGCAATGTCAAAGGGGAAGCTTAATTCACTTAACAACCAAATGATTCACTTAACAAATTCAATGATTCGTTTAATTACTCTGGCAAAAAAGTCATAAAATCAGGCACAACTCATTTAACAGCCGTTTTGCTTAGCAATGGATATTCTGGTCCCAACTGTGGTGGTAAGTTGAAGATGACCAGTAAATGGCATCTACCCAGTGCTTCAATCATTTGAGTTCTTTTCCACTGGATAAAAGTTGCAGATATTACCATCGTGTTATAGCTAGAGAGGACATTTCCCCCAGGAAGTAATGTTAACCGAGATCAGCAAATTTCCATTTTAAGCTAATCTCCTTGGTGGTTAGGTACATTGCTCCAAATCTTTTGGATTTGATCTTCCTTCTTTGTCTCTCTGCTAACAATTCTGGAAGAAGGTATTTATTTTGCAGGATTTTGACTCTTCTTTGGTTATCTTTATCAAGCAACATGGCTTTGCATATGATACCAGCTAAAGAGAAGAATCAAGGTCAGGGTTCAATTAACCACATATATAAAATTCCACAGATGAAAAACTAACAAGAAATCTAGGAACTCAGAACGGAAAGAAAAACCAATACAAGGATGTTGCATGCAAACTAACTTTAATTCCCAAACTCTAGGCTTGCACATTTCTAAAGTTAAATTTCATCAAAACCCACTGACAACTTTGAAAATGGAATTTCCAAGCCTCGGAGTTCTGCTTTATTTTTCTCTGTCGGAACCACGACACCCACAGGTTTCTTATACTGAAGAAAATGCAATCAAGACTTGAATTCTTGAATTCTGAAACCAAATAGGATGTCCAGTGGCACCTCTGACCTCAAACTCAAGAGCAAAAAAGTCTGCAAAGTGGTCAATTAAATGAAAAGCATTACAGCAAGTCATCTCCCTTTTCTGTATCCCCAGCCCCTGGTGTTCAAACAAAGATAGACAGCTTCTGAACACAGAAATTTATCATGGCTAATACGTGACTTAATTTGCTTACTGCTAGCCTCTGCAAGTGGCCCCAATCATATTGTAAAAGACTTGCTAGATCAGTACAAAATTTCAGTGACCTCAGAAACTCTGGCCAGTCTGATGCTCTTCCAAAGTATACAAGCAAGACAAGAAGGCACCACTTTGCTTCCAGGGATTGCTCTAATAATGTATTGTATCATGGCTAGAGAAAACCATGGTCTTCAACTTCCATGGCTAATTAATAGGTATGAGTTATAGCCTGGAAAAACTAGGCGCAGCAGACTGCCCTTCAATGTTATAACACACAACATATATACTTTGTCTTTTAAAAAAAAATCTAAATGCTTACATTACTAACAAACCCTACAAACTATTTTGCCCGTCAACTCAGCCCACCCACAGGAAATCTATGAAATTCAGGAGGTACGGGACAGCCTCTGCCATTTATTTATTAAATTTATATGCTGCCCATTTCACTGTCAAGTGCCTCCATGTATCACTGGATGATTACTAGGTTCTCCCCCCCCAATTCCAAGTATCACCCCCCCCCAAACATCCACACCTTTCATACACGTTGCTCATTCATTTTACATTGGGTTGGCTTAGCAACCATCTGTATTCACCTTTTCTGCATTAAGAGAAATCTCATGGAGGAAACTTGAATTAATTTGGGAACAAATCCTGCAAATGATGGTTAAAGAGGCTTCTAAACTGATTCAGAACAATGAATCTATGTTCCCAGGGAATAAAAATGAGTGCAGTCAGACTTACTTCCAATGAAATATTCAGATACACCGTCACTATACCTTGATGTTCTAGAATGGCTGTCAACACTCTCTTCATGGCGGTATCTAACATGGGCTATCTAACATGGGCGCTATCTAACAAAATGAAATTTAATGGTGAAAAAAGTAAGGTTCTACATTTAGGCAAGAAAAACCAAATATACAGGTATAGTATAGGGGGTACCTTGCTCAATAGTAGTAACTGTGAGAGGGATCTCGGAGTCCTAGTGGACAATCACTTAAATATGAGCCAGCAGTGTGCTGCAGCTGCCAAAAAAGCCAACAGAGTGCTAGGCTGCATTAACAGAGGGATAGAATCAAGATCACGTGAAGTATTAATACCACTTTACAATGCCTTGGTGAGGCCACACTTGGAATACTGCATCCAGTTTTGGTCACCATGATGTAAAAAAGATGCTGAGACTCTAGAAAGAGTACAGAGAAGAGCAACAAAGATGATCAGAGGACAGGAGGCTAAAACATATAAGGAATGGTTGCTGGAATTGGGTATGTCTAGTTTAATGAAGAGAAGGATGAGGGGGGGACATGATAGCAGTGTTCCAATATCTCAGGGGCTGCCACAAAGAAGAGGGAGTCAAGCTATTCTCCAAGGCGCCTGAAGGCAGGACAAGAAGCAACGGGTGGAAACTAATCAAGGAGAGAAGCAACCTAGAACTAAGGAGAAACTTCCTGACAGTGAGAACAATTAACCAATGGAACAACCTGCCTCCAGAAGCGGTGAATGCTCCAACACTGGAAGTTTTAGAGAAGAGACTGGACAGCCATTTGTCTGAAATGGTATAGGGTTTCCTGCCTGAGCAGGGGGTTGGACTAGATGACCTCCAAGGTCCCTTCCAACTTTACTACTACTACTACTACTACTACTACTACTACTACTACTACTACTACTGTTATTATTATTTCCCCCTCCAGTCATCTAAATCAGAGGCATCTGTTTTGCTATGTCCTGCAAGATAAACCCTGGTTCCACTTCTTTCCTCACTGGCCATTTATTATTTTAATATAGGAAGGAGAGCGTGTTGCATTTGTAATTTCAGAAACTTAAATAAAGGGGGTCCCCTTCAAGACTTTGAAAAAGATGTGGACATGGCTGGGAATGGGAGTATTTCCCCTATAACGAGAGGAAAGTTTTGTCAGAGTGCTTATCTCCAATACATTGCAATTCTATTAACTTCAGTGGAATATTTAAAAAATGCCAAGGGGTTTAGGAGAGGAACACCCACAACCGTCCTGGAAGGAAGGGAGGGGACAAGCATCCAGGAAGGGGTGGGGCAAGAAAGGGGGAACTACAAGGTCGGCCAGACTCCTGGGGGAAGCTTGCAACACCCCCTCTTTTTACGCATGTTTAAAAGTGAAGGCAAAATAATACGTGAACAGGACCGGGACGGGGGGGGGAGAGAGAAAGACTTTTACTTTGACATCAGATTCTTTCCGGCTGCAAACCAGATTAAGGGCCAGAAGAAAACACCGATGTCCCCCCCCTTAAGGTTCCTGCCCCTCCCCCGCTTCCCCCCCCCAAAAAGAAACCTCCCCGAGAGCTGCCTCCGCGATCTCTTCTCCAGGGCCGTCTCTGGAACACAGGACACCATTGTCCAAAGTGAACCCCCCGTTTAAGCCCTCCGCCAAACGAAACAGCCCTAAAAAACTCACACCCTCATTTATGCAACAAAAGAGCGGACGGAGACACGAGGGCTCGTCTCTAAAACCGCGACTTTAGAAAGCAAAAAAAAAAAACAAAAAGGGGGGGATCCCCATTCCTTTTTTCCCTCTGCCCCCCCCCCCATCTTAACTCTGCATTCGCTTCCCAAGCGGGGGAAGGTGGAAGAGGAAGCAAGCACGGCCAGTAAAAGAGGGAAGGGGGGGGGGGAGGGAAGGGAAGCAGCTATTACAACTTTCCGAAACAAATGTTGCCCCCCCCCACACTAGCAAAAGGCCGGCGGCTAGCAATCCAACAGTATTTGGAGCACCCCACGCTACGCTGCGTTTTGCGGAGGGGGGTTTGTTTTGGAATGAAAAAGTTTTTTTAAAAAAAATAAAAAAAAACATTATTTAGAAGAGCGAGGGAGGAAGAGACGACAAACCACCTCCAGATCATCGCCTTCTGCTCCCCCCCCTCCCCCTCCGACTCTCCTATTCCTCCATTAAGTAAACCAGAATCAACTTCCTTGGAGTTTTTACATTTCGAAAGCCATAGAATACAAGCTCTTTTGGGGCCTTTAACCTCGGCGACTACGCAGACGACCGCAGAAGCCCCACCGCCACATTTCACCCCACTCTCAACTTGTGTGTGTGTGTGTGTGTGTGTGGGGAGGCTTTAGGGTTGCCAATGACTGCAAACCGAACTTGGAGCGGCCTTACGCCGAGGCTTTTTGACGCAGGTTTCAACCCCCCCCCCGGTTTCATTAATAATAATAATAATAAAAAAAAAACTTTGAAGAGGATGCACTTACAAAACTGCTGGCTGGCGATCCAGGGAGAAAAAGATCCCGTCCTCTTAGAATCCTCTTCTTTCCTCCTCCCCCCCACCTCGTCCCTCCACAATCGTGGGGAAGGAGGGAGGGGATGTCCGAGCAGCCTCCTCTTTTAAAGCAGCCGGCTAGATTCCTGCTTCCTTCCGATCCGGCCGCTCCGTCGCCCCCTCCTTTACCGAATGCGCTTCTTACACGTGCAGTCGGTCGGAAGAGCATGCGCGCACACGGTGCCTCATTCCCTTGGGGTGGTTCCCTCCTCCCGGGTCAAGCTATTAATTAGATTGCATTGGCAAAAATCCTCCTCCTCCTCCTCCCCACCCCTTTTATTTGGCGTAAAATGGAACAGTTGGGGGCGGGGAGAGAGAGAGAGAGGTAGCAGTTGGTACAGATGGACCTGTAAACTAGGCGAGGGTTAAAGAAATCGGCGTCGGAAGGCCGGCCCGAAGATTGGAGAACGGGGAGCTGATGATGCAGCAAAGCCCCCCCCCCTTCTTTCTTTACGCGGCAGTTTGGGGCCACGTGGAGAGGCCGGACTAATAGGGCCCACGCAACGAACGAAGCCCGCTCTTGTGTGGTCGGAGACATGGGGAGGGGGCTTCCTTCCACGTGTTGGGGTGCGCAGCTCCCACAGAGGAGAGGCAGCGGCGGCGGCAGCGGCGACTCTTATATCCGGTCCTGCTGAGCCTCCTGGAAGGAGGAGGAGGAGGAGGAGCAGCCGCCGTCAAGCCCGGGCAGGGCGGCGCTTCCGAGGGCGCTCGATTGTCCACGATGGCCTCGTCGAGGGAAGGGCGAACCAGGGCTTGCATCCCGCGCGGCCTAGTACGAGCCTCTTGGCCGTACCGAGAAATGCGTTCGCTTCTCCGAGCGTTTCTTACAGGAGCGCGACGGACTTTGGCTACTCGTGCTCGGGGTAAAAGAGGGATTTCTCGCCTTCGGCAGCGTTTGTCGGATTACCCGGGCTGCGAAGGCTGAAACGGCAGCCTCTCCGGAACGACCCACCCGCGCAAAGCTGCAAAATCTTGGAAACGAACTTTGCAAATTCTTTGGAACTCTTCCTCAGGCTAGATCACTCTTAAGTTTTTAAGAAGAGACTGGACAGCCGTTTGTCTCAAATGGTGTAGGGTTCCTGCCTGGGCAGGGGGTTGGACTCGATGACCTCCAAGGTCCCTTCCAACTTTATTATTATTATTATTATTATTATTATTATTTACTCTTCTCGGGTTGGGATCTTTGCCGTGTTATTATGGATGGTGGGATTCCCCCGCCCCCAGTTGTGTATTATTGTAATTTTCTTAAGACACTGGCGTTTTTATTCTAGGAATGGTGAGGACGGCAGCCGGCGTAGACATTAATTGCTTGTTTAACTCCATTAGTGCATCTATTTCACACCTTGAATGGTTACGTCTGAAGGTAGTCTCATCATTTGGAGGCTTTGAATGTTAACTGGCACTATTTTGGGTTCGTGACAGCGAATGCTGCCCGGAATCTGCATTCACATTTTACAAAAGTAGCCCCCAAGTCCCTTGAGCAGTATTCCAGTGGAGACAGACCTGTAGGTTTGTATGGCACATCCTTTTTTTTTTTTTTAAACCCTCTTAGGGTTAAAAATATTGCATAATCTTTCTTCTGACCATAATAGTAGTAAGGTTGTTTCCTACACCTTCATTTGATCCATATATTCTTAAGTTTGCAATAGTGGTGAATATCTGTAGCTCTGGTGTAGATGGGTTGGTCTCCGAACGTTTGGTTACCAGGCTAGGTAACCTCTTCAGCAGCGTTTAGGGCAGTGTTTCTCAACCTTGACAATTTTAAGGCATGTGGACTTCAACTCCCAGAATTCCACAGCCAGCAATGCTGGCTGTGGAATTCTGGGAGTTGAAGTCCACATGCCTTAAAATTGTCAAGGTTGAGAAACACTGGTTAGGGGATGTCAGTGTTCTTCTGTGTCTAAGGGCTTCAGGTGTGGGTGTGTCAAGTGAGGGTCTTGACACACCCACACCTGAAGCCCTTATAAAGACAAGAATGCTGGCACTGACTTCCCCTAAACCAGGGGCTCTTTGATGACTCGTGGACTTCAACTCCCAGAATTCCTGAGCCAGCCATGCTGAGGGGAAAGGGAGAGGTTTCCAAGCTGAGACATGCTGGCTCAGGAATTCTGGGAGTTGAAGTCCACGAGTCATAAAAGAGCCAAGGTTGCCTACCCCTGCCCTAAACTCTGCTGAAGATGTTACCTAGCCTGGTAACGAAACGTTCAGAAACCAACCCACAAGCTTGGAGAACGAACCCTCATATTCTTAAGTGGCGCTTCTGCATTAGAATGGCAGATAGTGTAGAATATTAGTGTTTCATAAGTAAATTTGAAGTAAAAATTCCTTCCTGAAAAGGGTGAAGGAAAATGGAATGTTATTAAAATGGGATTCTGTTTTCTCTAAAGTATACAGGTGGTTGTGCATGCAAGCATCCTGAACTGCTTTCCATCACATTTGTTTAGATTGAACAATGTCACATGTTTTTAACGTTTTCTTCCATTTTGAAATACCATTGTCCATCGAACCTACAGGTAGTCCTTGACTTACGACCATAATTGAGCTCAACATTTCTGTCATTTGTTAAGTGAGTTTTGCCCCATAATTGAATCACTGCAGTTGTTTAGCAACATGTTTGTTAAGTGAATTTGGCTCCCCCATTGACTTTCCTGGTCAGAAAGTCACAAAAGGTGACCCCATGACCCCAGGACACTGCAACCGTCATAAATATGAATCAGTTGCCAAGCGCCTGAATTTTGATCACATGACCATGGAGACGCTGCAACCGACGTGTGAAAAATGGTCATAAGTCACTTTTTCAGTGCTGTTGTAACTTTGAACGGTCACTAAATGAACTGTTTTAAATCGAGGACCAATTGTATCAGAAAATAAATACAATGCCTTTCAAAAGCAAACTGACAAGCAGGATGAAGTCCTAGTGATAGGAAACTGTACCCTTAAATCTGTTGAGAGAAATTCCTTCAAAACATGGTCCTTCCAGGAAGAATTTGCCATGCTTGCTGACAGTTTTCCCCTTTGAAAGATGTTGGAGGAAGGCACAATTGGATCAGCTATACTGGATTTAGTGGTAATCAAAAGGAGAGGACATGGGAGGAGCAGGAACATTATGGATGAGTCACTGTGTTAATGCTGGAGTTCTTAATTTGAAAAGAATCCAAAACTAACCACATCTTGGAATGTCAAGAACTGGATTGTAGGCACTCCAAGTATTCATTAGATGCCACATGGATCAGGTAATAGGAAAGGGAGCTGAAGGTGGATGGACATTTCTAATGGAGATTTAAAAAAAACAGTTCCAAAAGGAAAAATGGGTGGTGGTACTGATAAGTAGACTGTTGAAGTTGCCAGATTATTTTTAAAGCACATGTCGGAAAATGCAAGAATTCCAAGTCACAATATATAGACGGGTAATATAGAACTGCAGAGCTCATGTAAATACAATAATTATCAGAATGTGCTAAAGTTAGTAAAGGATGCTAAAAATAAAGGGCTTCCTTAGATATGTTCAAACTGAAATAAAATTGGTATACCAACTCAATGAAGGCAAAATGTTTTAACAAGTTTGAAAGAAATGACAAAAGCTAATTAGTCATCAACTAAAAAAACGTGTTTCATCATAAAATTGTAATAAACAAGGCCAGAACTGAAGTTTGCAACTGACAGAAATCTGATCAGAAAATACTTGTTTAATTAATGTAATTATCTGGATCAGAATTGCCTCAGTTTGAATCATTAAAGAATGTCTTTAAAGTGAAATATTAGGAAATTGGAGGAAAACTAATGTCCCAGCCTTCAAAAAGCAAGGTTCCCAGATTAAATGTTACCTTATTTTTGATTAATTTTCTGGACCATCAGAATACTATAGCTATATCTTGATTTCAACAAAGCCTTTGACAAAATATCCCATGAGGTCTTGATTAACAAACTAGTTAAGCACAGGTAGTCCTTGGCTTAGATCCATTTGTTCAGGTACTGTTTGAACTTGCAACCGTGCACAGCCAGTCCTCACAATTCCCACTGTTGCAGTGTCCCTGTGGTCATGTGATTGTGATCTGGCTGCATGGTGCTCAGTTTGCAGTTTTTATGATACTGCAGTGAGCTGCAATTATACGATTGTGATTTCCAGTGTCCCCTGAGCAAAATCAATGGGGAAGCTGGCAGGAAGTTGTAGTTGCACGAGATCTTTGCTTAACGATTTGAATTCGAATAGAATAGAATAGAATAGAGCTGGAAGGGACCTTGAAGGTCTTCTAGTCCAGCCCCCTGCTCAAGCAGGAGAACCTATACCATCTCAGATAAGTGACTGTCTAGTAGTCTCATCTTAAAAACCTCCAGTGATAGAGCACCCATGATTTCTGGAGGAAAGCTGTTCCACTGGTTAATTGTCCTCTGTTAAGAGGTTTCTCCTTAATTCCAGGTTGCTTCTCTCTTTGGTCAGTTTCCAACCATTGTTTCTTGTCCTGCCCTCTGGTGCTTTGGAGAATAGTTTGACCCCCTCTTCTTTGTGGCAGCCCCCCAAATACGGGAATACTGCTATCATGTCACCCCTATTTCTTCTTTTTAGATTAGCCAAACCCAAGTCCTGCAGCCATTCTTCATATATTTTAGTCTCCAGGCCTTGGATCATCTTAGTTGCTCTTCTCTGAACTTTTTCCAAACTCTCAACAATCTTTTTTGTAGAATGGTGACCAAAATTGGTTGCAGTATTCCAGGTGTGGTCTTATTAAGGTTTTATAAAGCAGTACTAATACTTCACATGATCTTGATTCTATGCCTCTGTTTATACAAAGATGGAGTTGCAAGCAGTGTGGTCACCTGATGCTGTGTTTTACAACTGCATCAGTAATGGCAATTTTAGTCCTAATTGTCATTAATGGAGGCTAGTTTGGATACAGTAAGACAGTTAAGTGGATACACAGCTGTTTAAAAATTGTATTTAAATAGTAATCAATCAATGGAACCTCATCAAATTGGAGAAGGGTATTAAGTAAATACCACAAGGATCAGTCCTGGACTTTCTCTTGATGATTTATATTAATGATTTGAATCAAAAGGTGAAGGAAATGATTTATGAAAATTATATATGACAAGTATATATGTCTTTGAGGGAGATGGGTGATTAAGAAGTTTGAAATAGAAATAAGTTTGGGTGGGATAGCTATTAATTCAAGAAATAGAATTCCAAACCTTGAAGAACTAGCTGGCATTATCAGAATGAGATTTAATAGGAACATGTGCAGTACCGAGAAGTCAAAAGAATGAAACCTCATTTTATTGAACCAATTGGTGGAATTGGTTCCATCAGATTTTATTCAGGAATATCCATGAAAGAATAGGGCATCTTGGGGATTTCTGTCATGTAAATCAGGAAAGTAGATTCTAACTGAAATTTAGAAAGAACTTCCTAACGGCAAGAGCAATTCCTTAGTGGAACCAGCAACCCAGCAAAACATTATTCAGTGGAGGCTCCATATCTTCCTGTTCTGGATGCTTTAATTTGGATTCCCGCACTGAGCAGAGGGTTGGACCTGATTGTCTAAATCAGAGATGGGGAACTATGGCCCCTTTATGACTTGTGGACTTCACCTCCCAGAATTCCTGAGGCAGCATGGCTGGCTCAGGAATTCTGGGAGTTGAAGTCCACAAGTCATAAAAGAGCTATAGTTCCCCAGCCCTGGTCTAAATGATCCCAACTTGGTGATTCTAATTAATGAAAGTCAAATTTAACAAGAGACCAGTGTTAGAAGAGAATTCAGGTTCTGGCAGATGAAGAAATCAAAGCCTACAGAATAAATATGCTAGTTAACGTGGAATACAGAATGGATATTTTACATGGACTTAAATCCAAGGTTTCGTTCCTAATATCTCTAGTTTAAAGAAAGGAGGAATTTGAAGAATTATTGTGGCACATTGTATTGGACTATGAATCAGGATCTATTGTGATGTGCAGTGTTTTCAGCACTGGTTCTCAATTACTTTTTTTCCTTTCTGAAAATATCAATTGAATTTTTAAAAATGGATGGGAAATAACAGCTGAATTATATACAAAAGGTTTAAGTTCTGGAATTGGAAAGAAATTTCTAGATAAAGTACGTGCTAACAATTCTGTCCTTTCGACATACTATTTTCTGTCTGGGTCTGATTAGTGGACCTGAGGGTTCAAGTAAAAAATAAAAAAATCACAATTGTGCCTGTGCCCTCAAAGACTATAAATGCTAGTGGTCCAACTTATTAAGACACCTTTTGAAATTCAGATTTGCTACATATTAGCTTTTGCTGTTCGAATCTCATTCAGAAAATCTTATACCTTTTTAAAAGAATAGAAATTCTTTGTCTCAGAAGAATCCATGGTGTTCCTGTCTGACAACCTGATTGTGCTTTATAATAAAAGGCTCAAACCCAGGGCACTGACTCAAGCCAATGATTTCTACTTTGGGAATGAGTGAATGCTGAGGACTAGTCTAATACTAACATGTTAGCATAAATTAATCAAAAGGAAATGAGTCTTGAACAGTTAATTATACAGAGGTGTAACAAATATTCTCTATAATTAATACTTTGAATGTTTAGTTATCAGAGCAGTCTCTCCATCCAATATTTTCTACATTAGATTGCTCTGTCTTTCAGCTACAAGACATTTCCCCCCATCTTTATTATCAGGATTTCTTTTAAGATGCTGGGGATAGCGCATGAAACTTCTTGGATGTACAGTCAAAGCCAGTCTCCAAAACTGAATGCTGACCCTTTCTAGGTTTTCCATTGATAACTAACCTGAGCTTCCTTTATTATATATTTTTCAATTATTTATTTAAAAAGCGATTAATAACTTATTCCCTCCTGTCTTGATTTGTTAAATGATTTCCTTTCTAGCATCTAAAGCAAGAACAGTACTAAAAAGCAAAAAAAAAAACATGTGATATGACTATTTTTTAATGAATATACTAAACGAGATCCAAAATCATTGAAGACATATAATTTAATTGCTCCTAAGCCTTGAAATGTCTGCCAGCATTCCAAGGTCCCTGAAGTGTCAAATCTAGGGCATGTCCCTAACATGACATCATATTTGAAGATACAGGAGGGCATCAGCTGGGTTCTGTTAATTACACTCCCTTGTGGAACAGCAGTAGCAAGATAGTTCCAGAGGGAAAAGGCTATCTGTTCTATTTTCGCCTAGGGAAAATGAACAGAGATGGACTTGTTTTGTCCTTTAGTGCAGCAACTACAGCAATCCCTTGAAGGTGAAATTCAACAGACGGATAAATGTATCATAGACGTTTTCCAGTCTACTCATTTGGTGCAATGCATAATATTTCAAATCCTAAATCCTTGAAACTGAGGTGAAGCAGGGAATGGGTCTCATGCCATCATCTTTGCTGTTCCTGAATTTCATGAAACAGCTGGACAACTTATGCCCAGCTGGGTCATCATTTCAGATGTATTTCCTTACCTAAACAGAAAAACAATGACAAGTGGGCAAAAAAAGCAGTGCTTGGGAGTGTGTGAGATGTGGTGTGAATCACCGATGGCATGCTGGGGACAGGGATGGTGCAGATGAGGAAGAGTGCATGGGGATGTGCGTAAAGTGCCATATGGGTTGGGGAAGGCCCACAGGGTGGTGCTGGTATGTGCCAGGAAGGATGCACGGGGATTCCTTCTTCCCTTTTCCTCATTCCCTTTCTTTCTATTCTTTCCTTCCTTCCCTCTTCACTTCCCAGCAGGCAAGTGAGCGGCTGCTGCTGGGTGGGTGAGTGGGTGGGTGAATGAGTGAGGGATTGTGACAGCAGCTGAGAAACTGTCATGTTCAAGATGAGGATCATGTGACCACAGCAGCAGCCTGAAGCAGCTACAACTTCCCCAGATTTCATTCCTTGAAGAGTCACGAGTCCTGGGTTTTGGGCGGAATCTGTACATTAGCCCATTTGAGGTACCTTGGTTCAAAATGTTTTGCTCTATGGTGCACCATTTTGCCTCGTTAAAGGTTATATTTATTTATTTATATTTATTTATAATTTAATTTGTATCCCGCCCTTCTCCTCACCGGACTCAGGGCGGCTAACAGCCTTATAAAACAACATTACAATAAATATCCATATTAAAACCAAATTAAAAGAAAATATTCGTAAAGGCCAATCGTTAAAATTACCCTTAAAAACCCCACTAAAATTCCCTAGGCCAAACCCGCTTGTTGGAAAAGCCATGTCTTTAGGGCGCGGCGGAAGGAGGGGAGATCCGGGATCACCCGGATCTCTGGGGGTAGTTCGTTCCAGAGGGTGGGGGCTCCCACCGAGAAGGCCCTCCCCCTGGGGGTCGCCAGCCGACACTGTCTGGCTGACGGCACCCCAAGGAGACCCACTCTGTGGGAGCGTACCGGCCGATGGGAGGTAACCTGCGGCAGAAGGCGGTCTCGGAGATATCCAGGTCCGATGCCATGGAAATGAGACTTAGTAGTACCGATGTATAGATTGCCTAATGCAAAGAGATAGTTAAAATATAGGATGTTTGATTGGCAACTGGTTTTAACCTTTATTTGAAATGAAAGGACATCAACATGGTTGATCAATATCTGCTGCGGCTACTCTGTGAATATACACACTATGATAAGATAGCAGGCTAGTTTGTGCCTCAGTGCCTTATGCATAGCAGTAGCACTTAGACTTATATACCGCTTCATAGTGCTTTACACTAAGCGGTTTTACAGAATCAGCCTACTGCCTGCAACAAACTGGATCCTTATTTTACTGACCTGAGGATGGAAGGCTGAGTCAACCTTCGGCAAGGATCAAATTCCTGGCAATGGACAGAGTTAGCCTGCAATATTGAATTCTAAGCACTGCGCCACCACAGCTCTATAGCCAGATAACTTATGAATATAGCCAAATAATTCACCAATCCATCATGAAAAGACAGGATATGTATCTTTAACTGCAATTCTCAGAGCACACAATAAAAGCCTCTCTTTGAGATACTGCTTTCAAAGCAAATTATTTGCAGAGGCTTTATTAAGGTTTTTGAGAAAGTTTTATTATTGCACATAGTACATACAGATCTGTAGTCCTTTTGCTGAATTTGAGAACAGCTGATTACTAGGAGCATCAGAGGTAGATTTAATTTTATCTCAAAATGTATTCCTCTTACCTTTTCCTACATCAGTGAATGTATTAAATCATGGTCAGATTAATCAGGGTTTATTGACTAAGATATATAGTTGATCCATGCAGCAAACTAAGTCACAAACAAGCAAACCACATTTTAACATTTTGTGTGAACCCAATTACTGTCTCCTGCTCTCATTTGCTACAGGAAACAAAATACTATATATTGAAATTCCTTCTATAGTGGTACAAAATCATCTTCCCTTTAACTTAAAAAAAAAAAATTCTGAGAGAAGCAATCGTTTTGGAAAGCCACCACAATTTTCTGAAGCTATATTGCTCAGTGTGTTGAAAACGAGGGTCAAGCTCAGATAAAAGCTAAGAAATACTTCTAAAAAACAAAATTTATGAAAATGCACCAAGATTTTATGACAGGCAGATTCTAATATTCAGTGCTGACCCCAGAAGAGGGCATTTTTCATTTTATTAAATTTATTTGCTACCCATCTCACAGTAGAATGATTTAAAACTACCCAGACAACACAATTACCCAGGGTTAATTGAGCCACGGCTTTCCCAAAACCCAGTTCTGGTTTCATAGAGCTATTGAGCCATAAAGTATTGGCATGGGCTAAGAGCTGAAGAATCAGATTAGAGAAAGATTTGCGCGAGGAAAAGCTATCCATGTTAGAGTTCTAAGAGCTGACACTGATTTGATGGCACATAATTGAGTTTGCCTACCACATTAGGCGAAATGTCTGCACCCTGTCTATGAGGAATACAGGTAGTTCCAACTTACAACCATAATTGGGACCGGAATTTCCGTGGCTAAGTGATGTGGTTGTAAAGTGGGATGTCACGTGACCGCATCACTTAGCAATTGTTGTCGTAACTCCAGACATGCCAGTTCTTTAAGTGGGAAGTGGAGAGAGTCCCAAGTGAAGAGTATGGGGGACTGCAGGGGGTGGGGAGGGCCCAGTACAGACTCTGAACAAGTGGGGGAGGGGCCTGCAATGCAACAGGAACTCAGGAAGTCTGGGAAAAGAATAGTCTGCGGCTCAGGAGTTTCTTGGGGTGCTGCAAGAAGCCCCTGAGCTGCCGTGAAGCAGCATGGTGCAAAACAGCCACCCAGGAAGCCCCAGCCACCCTGCATCCAAGCCCCTTACAGTCCATCAACCCAGCTGACCTTTGCCATCTTATTCCTGCTGTGCCTGTCCTGGCCGTTGGCCACGAGACCATCTTTCCCAGGACTCACGACAACAGGCACATGATTTGGAGAATGGCGCAAACAGCCTCGGGAAGAAGGCCTGGCGTGGTCAGCAGCTGCTCCATACAGGCCAGGCTTGGTGCACCTCATTACCCGTAGCAGTGGGAGGAAGGTGGTGAAAGTCAGCTGGGTGTGACAGGGATAATGGAGCAGAGGCCCACAGGGGCAACTGCTGAAGCCCTGGGCCTCTTCTTCAGCCCCAGCCCCATTACTGCCTCCAAGGACTACTGCCAAAAGGGCACAGATGGAGGGAGATAGCAGATGGGGGGAGCTGAAGCACCCGTTGTCCTGTGGGCAAGGCACCTTAGTTTGATCACGTGCCTGTGGGGACACTTGCTACTTCAGGGAATGTCATAAGTCGCTTTTTTCAGTGCTGTCGTATCTTCAGTCACTGAAAGAATGGTCATAGGTCGAGAACTACATGTTTGTACAAACTGAGATGACCACTTCTTACAACTATGAAAGCAGATGGACTTGAAGCAGACTAATATGCTAATTCTACATATAATGCTGAGCCATGGCCATAAGCACGAATTATAACTTAAGGATGCATTTTCAGAAAAATCAGTTCTTACAACCACTCTATTCATACTTCAAATCTTTCAAAGGAACAGCCTGCCAAGTGGGGTGCCTTACTTAGTGGAACGCTAACAAAAAAACGGAGTGAATTTTCCCTTTAGGTCAGTGGTGGCGAACCTATGGCACGGGTGCCAGAGGTGGCACTCAGAGCCCTCTCTGTGGGCACGCGTGCCGTCGCCCCAGTCCTAGGCCTTCAGCTGGATTTTATAAAACCTTTTCACTTTAGGCCTCCGCTGCCATGTACAAAAAAAAAAGGTTCAATCAATCAGTCAATTTCAACTTCTCACAGGAAAAAAAAGATCTCGCAAAGTTGGAATTGATTGGTTGAACTTTTTAGTCCCACCCAGTCTGCTGTTACCACCGCAGCCACGCCCACCCAATGGGCCACACCCACCCGGCACCCGACGATGCATAAGTGGGTTTTGGGTTGCAGATTGGGCACTCAGTCTCTAAAAGGTTCGCCATCACTGCTTTAGGTTATGTTTAAGGACAGAAATAGCAAGGATTACATCACCTGCTTTCCTGAATACTAATGTGTCTCTAGACAAACCCTATGAGATGGTCAGAAATTATACGTAAATTTTGGCAGCCAGGAAATGATACAAGTATATCTACTAGTTTCGTCCACAGTGGTAAGTCTAGCCTTCCTTACAAATGAGAATACTCAGAAAATAGACCAGATATTGTATACTTGAATATTTCACCACCTGTTAAAATAAAAGTAGCAACAACATACTTAGGCTAGGGACATAAATATGCATCAGGTCATAGCCTAAATTCAGTATTAAAAGTAATAATAGAAACCTGGAACAAAATGTTGTGGTGATGATCTTCACCCTATAACAGTGAGGGAGCTAACCACGCCCTCTTTCGAGACGCTGTTAAGTGCCACAGGTGTCCAGCTGCCGAATATCAAACTTCCCTCCCTGCCCAATACGGTTTCATTTTTTCCTTCTGACTTTCGATATCCCTCAAATCTTGGAAGGCACTGTGCACAGATTAACCTGGGTATGTGTGTCCTTTTTGACTTCCTCTCCAAAATTCTATTCTGATGTATCTCAAGGTTTAAATCAGCAATCTTCCTCAGCAGCTCAAGATCTATTCTCTACCAAATGTTAATGTTTATAAGGAATCACGACACAGGTAGCCGACTTAACAACAGTTCATTTAGTGACCGTTCGAAGTTACAACATCACTGGAAAAGTGATTTACGACCGTTTTCCACACTTGCAGCCTCCCCGTGGTCACATGATCAACATTTGAATGTTTGGCAAGTGGTTCATATTTATGGCAGTTGCAGTGCCCCAGGATCATGGGATTGCTTTTTGCGATCGTCCGACAAGCAACGTCAATTGGGAAAGCAGATTCACTTAACAACCATGTTAACAACTTAGCATCCACAGTGATTCACTTACCAAGTGTGGCAAGAAAGGTCATAAAGTGGGGCAAAATTCACTTAACTGACTCACTTAGCAACATAAATTTTAGGGTCAATTGTGGTCGTAAATTGAGGACTACCTGTACTAAGATGCATGAAAATAAGCCTTTCAGAATCATTGTAACGTACTTTAATACTCTCTAATACTCTAATCTAGAAATTGTATCTAGATTACATGTACAACTTGCTATATAATGTTAATCCAGTACAGGGGTCCCCAACCCCCTGTCCGCGGACCGCCACTGATCCGCAGCATGCCAGCAAGCGAGCTGCACAAACAAGCAAAGCTCCATCCTCGGGATGCAGACAATATTCAAAACCACACCCCTCTGGTCCGTGGAAGAATCTTTCTCCATGGCACTAGTCCCTGGTGCCCCAAAGGTTGGGGATCTCTGATCTAGTACATCTTTGATCTTTCTAATATAGTAAAAGGAAAGATCTGATGCATGGAATCTTATTATTTTTTAAAATCCAAACATTTAAAATTTGAAAAATTACCTGCTTAGTTTTTAAAATTTTAATTAAAAGGGGACTTGCTTGAGAGGATTATTAATGTAACAAATGAATGCCGAGGCAGCAAAAAATGCACCGTGATTGAGAAGGAGCCAATGACCTAATTCAATTAGTACAGGTGAGAGATGATGGAAGAGTGGATTAAGGGGGAAATGTTGGGCTCAAAGTCTCATATTGACAATTAAATTAAAAGAAAAACCCTAGTGAAAAATACATAAACAGAAGCATCCAAATGAACTGAATTTGGCCGAGGTTGGAAGTTCAACATGATCTAGTAAATTAGGGGGCAAGAATTCCATCTCAACCAACACTTTCAGAAGTTCTGGAATTAACCCTTGATGCAAGTCAATATTTCAGTCTAATCTCCATTTCAAAAATAGGAACAGAAAGACTTTAAAATAACTTTTATACCATTTTTGTCGCAGTAATCAGTCTTTGTTGGATATGTTTGCTGCCTTGAGTTATTTGTAAAAACAATAATGGTGAGATATAAATAAAATTGACATTCAAAAGAGCACATGATCCATATAAAGAATCACTTCCTAAACTAGGCATGTTTAGTTTCTCCTAAGCAACTAAACCTGAGTTATTTTAAAGCTTGTTGTTAAGATGCCTTTTGCAATATATACTTATAAAACTGTTAGGAGTTTTGTATGAACACTGATTTTGCAACTCCTAAGGGAACAAAGGCCATAGAAAAGTGGTTTGCACCTAGTGGTATGCTAATAAATGCATAATCGCCAGCTTTCCTACTGGTATCTCCATTGCTGCTGCCATGCCGTGAGCCACCAGATACCAGCATGCTAGGGCAGTGGTTCTCAACCTTTTTAATGCCGCGACCCCAACCGGTCGTAAGTCGAGGACTAAACTGGTCGTAAGTCGAGGACTAAACCGATCGTAAGTCGAGGACTAAACCGGTCGTAAGTTGAGGACTACCCAGCCGGTCGTAAGTCGAGGACTTTCCCTGCCCGGGAGCGCCGCGCATGCGTGGTTCCGCCCCCTGCGCCGGCCGAGGCGTAGCTGGCAAGTGGCAGAGACGGAGCAGGCCGACCACCAGCTGGCCCAGCCCAAGGGAGGTAAGGCACCCGCCGGAAAGGGGGAAAAAAAATGGCGGACAAAAAAATGGCGGGCAGCCTTGCTTGGCGACCCCCATGAAATGGTCGATCGACCCCAAATGGGGTCCCGACCCACAGGTTGAGAACCACTGCCCTAATGGTTCATGCCAATTTAGTTATCTTCCAAATATTTTATTTATTGAATTTGTTTGGCACCCATTTTGCTTCAAAATGACTCTGGGAGGCTTAAAGTGTTAATATACACCAAGGGTAGTCAACCTTGGCTTTTTATGACTCGTGGACTTCAATTTCCAGAATTCCTGAGCCAGCTTAGCTTAGCTGGCTCAGGAATTCTGGGAGTTGAAGTCCACGAGTCATAAAAGAGCCAAGGTTGACTACCCCTGATATACACCATTCCTCCAACTATTAACTTTTAAACTTTTAAATTGTAAGTTTCTTAAGACAGCCCTTACCATGGCTGTTGTTCATATAATTATGTAAAATACCAGTAGCACTCACCCAATGACCAGTTACTTAATAACCATTTAAATTTACATCAGATCCCAAAATTGAATTGAACTGAACTTTTTTTGGCCAAGTGTGATTAGACACACAAGGAATTTTTCTACAGTACAGAACCACTTAGTGTACATTCAAAGCAACAGAATAATACCAATAAAAGGGAGAAAATAAAAATAATGATAAATAATACTACAGCCACTATATGGGTAAATATACCCAGACATAAAGGTACTTACAACTAGTCCTCTTAAGTTATGACATGATTGCATTTTGGGAACTTAGCAACTGGTTCACATTTATAACCTGTTGCAGTACCTTGTGGTCATATGACCACAATTTGCAACATATTTGTCTTTCTGCTGTTTTTTGCCAGTTTCCAGCACAAAAAAACCATCCAGGAGAACTGATTCACTTAATGTTCGTGTGATTCCCTTAATTGTCATGAGTTGCTTTACAGCCTGCATAAAATAACATCGATTTAGCTCACATAATGACCTGCTTAATAACCATAAAGACGTATGATGGAAATTCCAGACTCAGAAACAAAGATTCTATCAAATATTTTGTCCTGTACCTTCAAAGATTTGTAGCATTGTGGGGTTTTTTTTTTTTGGGGGGGGGTAACTTATTTAAAAAGAACTACTGAATTACTGAAACCACTGTTGTATGTTACTGTTAACCTAAGCACGAAGCAAACCTGAGCACTAGGTATTATAACTGAAAGGTCATAGCCAAACTAAAGATTGCACTTTTCAAACTTCTGAGTACATAAAATATACCTTGTTTAAAGGAAGCACATATAGAGACCAGAGTAAAAAGGGGCATACCATAAACTACATTGATCTTTGTATAAACAATTAAAGTTTCCTTTGTTCCCTCTCATATCTGTTCCCTCTCATATCTGTTCCCTCTCATATCCTTACTCACAATTTAGGAGAAAGAATGAGGGGGAGGAATATGGTTGTAAAACATTTTTATAACCCTTCTAACTTTTTTCAGTTGTTATTAGAGATCTAGAGAGACAAAAATCCAATACAGTGAAGTGTACAATTTATTTTTTAAAGAGTCTCAACTACATATAAAACAGGAAACAAAATAAGGATTAATATGTAACTGAAACCAGAAACTTTTCTTTTGGGACTGATGGATAAGCAGTTGGGGAAAAAATCTCTTGGAATTTAGTTTTTGTATGACAACTACAGGGAGACTATTAAAGGTGGAAAGATTTCCACCGTCCACCACAATGGAGGAATGGCTGTGAAAGTAATGGAGATTGCTAAAATGGCCAAACTGATAGCTTTAATTAGAGACAAGACAAGTTTAATACTGATTGGAAACCCTTTACTTTGTGTGTGAAACTAAAAAAATTAAACTATATTTTGTTTTGATGATTAGAAAAAAAAGATTATGGTTACATTACAGGTAGACCTCGACCTATATTAAGTGAAACATTTGCTAAGTGAATTTTGCCCCATTTTACAAGTTTTCTTGTCGCAGTTAAGTTAGTAACACAGTTAAGTGAATCTGGTTTCACCACTGACTTTGCTTGTCAGAAGGTTGCAGAAGCTGATCACATGACCTCAAGGAACTGCAAACATCATAAATATGAGTCAATTGCCAAGCATCTTAATTTTGATCACGTGGCCACAGGGATGCTACAACAGTCGTAAATGTGAAAAAAGGGTCATAAGTCACTTTCAGGCCTGTTTTAACTTTGAACAATCACTAAATGAATTGTTGTAATTTACAACAATTTACATTTACATTTTTTCTATAGAATAAGAGGTTATATTTATAACTGCTGCAAAAGAAAATCAGATATCATTTATCTTTTTTCTGCACTTTTGGTTTTTTTTCCTTTTTTATTCTAATATTAGTTTGTTTTTCATTTTTAAATTTTAATAGTTACATAAAACAATAATTTTTAAAAGCATGAAATGGTATATCTTTAGCATCCTGTAAGAAAATATCTTTCTCATAAGAACATTCCTTTAAGGTAATAGGTAGGAAAATGAGTGAGAATAATTTCCTAATTTAGTGCCCCCAGAATGTGCCAGCTGAATAACCTGAAAAATAGGGCATTCTCATCACCTGAAGACCCATCCCTGTCATTGTATTTAAGAGGAAGGAAATGTCTCACTTCCAGAGCTATTTTAGAAACAAATCAATGGGTGGGGATGTTGTTAACCATTCCATAGACAGGTCTTGGATTTTACAGTTCTCATCCAGATGTGATACAATGATTTCACAGCTATTCACAGTAGAGATTTTATCCAGTAAATGAAGAATTTGAATTTTCAAAACTAATGGAATTATAGTTTTTTAAAAGTAAGAAAGTATCTCTAAGCTGTTTTCTCCTGAAACCACTTAGATTGGTCTTTTAAATAATAATTTTATTTTGTCCCTAAACGCTATACTCCAGAAACAAAATAGCTTTACGACTACTGCCTTTTCTTTTAAAGATTCCCCATTGAAACACAAAATTCTCTCCCCCAAATTTATTTGTTGAGCCTACGAAGTCACCAGGATTCAAGCTTATTTCTTAGTAACATATCCTACAACAAATTCCTTGTATGTAGGATCCCTTCTTTTCATTTCTCTTGCCCAATTCCTTCTTGTGCCTTAGTGTCCAAAATGCCCAGTAGCCACAATTTCTACACTTCAGTGATGTGTACATCCAATCTAGCTCAACAATTATAGTGTGCATATGGAGTACTTACCTTTCTTTGCCCCTGCATAGTTATCAGTGCTCCTAGCATTTCCAGTCACACTCCTGCCTGTCTTTTCTTCCAGGCAGATATACTCCATTCCATTGCTCATTCTAAACGCATGAAATATACCTAAATAGCCCTAATCCTTTCAAACTTTGTTGCATTTGGAACACATTTACCATGAAAGCACAGGCAATTACCTCCCAAAAGGCACTTTGCATTAATGTCATCTCTTCCAACTATTCCCATAAGATGCTTAAACTAGCTCTCAAGGGAGTTAACAGGAATAAGCCAGAAAATTAAATACAATTTTACCTTGCAAAAGTACACTCTGATGCTCATTTACACAGTTTCCCCTAAACTTTGTATATTCTCATGGAAAAGAAACAACCTGCTCTAATAAGCTTCCAACTATTCCCTCTGCTGAGAAATTAGATTTTGACTGAGATCAATCAGTTTCTTCTTTTCTCTTGGCTCAAACTGTGCTAAAGTCAACTTTTAAACATTAATTTCTTCACAGATTATTGGCATATTTCTCCATGGTCTTATTCACAGCTTCTGCTAAGGTAGTTGTAAGGATAAAAAAAATCTCTCCATTTTTCATTATTTAGCACTGTCCTTATTTCTGCAACACATTTAATCCAGTCAGATTTCCTTAATGATTTTTCAAACATACAATTACCAGCTCAATCAAAAATTACCATATGAGGAATGCAACATTCTCATTAATCTTCAACAAATGTTTAGCATCCCTTGAACTAAAACAATATGGCAATTCTCCAGCCCATCACTAGCCCCTTCTCCATTGGTCAGGTAGGAAAAAGATGACTCACCATCACAACCAATCAGTCAGTGTGTTCTATGCTTCCAGGACTTAGCACCTGAATTCTGTAACAAAGCAGCTTGCATTTTTTTTCAGTCACTCTTTCTCCCCAGCTCTTTTTCTTGGAGGACTGATTATACTAAAACAGGTCAACTGATTGGTTTTAGGTGTTGTCTTGACTAGATGAAATTATTCAGTGCATTATTAGGTCTGGTTTAAATTAAGCTTAACTATTTATGGATTAGCTGACTAGATCAAGCCCTAACCCTCACTGACTCAGAAATGTAACTTTTTCCTTCATCTGGAATCTAATATGTATTAACATGCAACACATTGGAATCAACAGTTATCAAAATTTCTTCAATCTGTACTGTATTTCCCCAATTTGGGCACAGTCCTGTAAATTCCCTTAATTCTGTATGAATATTCTAAGCAATAGGTGACCATGTTACCTTTTAAGCCATGTACCCCCATCAACTTGAAGTTTCAGAGCATCAGTATTCTATTCTGTTTGGTAATAGGTTCTTAACTTAAAAATAACAAACTATTATAAAAGAAGCAGTCGTTAGAAAATCAGATATTTCTTTAAAATGCTTTTTACAAGATGTCAAGAAAACAAGTATTAACAAGTACTGTTTAAATACTATAATTATTAAAACTTGCCTCAAGTCCCTCCAGACTGAGGTGGGGATTGCATCAATAAAATTCCACCAATGTTCATTTCTCTTTCACAAGACTTTAACATCAAGCTGAATAGTTATTTCTCAACATATAAATTACTGATTGAAGAGAGAACAATCTATCTTCTATATAAATAAAAATGTAAATGTTCGTTTGTTCAAAATCTTAAATCTCCGAAAGTTCTTCACCGATTGCTTTGAAATTTTGACACAACGTTGCATTCGAATACGCGCATTTTTATATAGCTACTATTATATAGATGTCACATATTATACA